>NW_011888861.1:3622789-3783496 GCF_000151845.1 Pteropus vampyrus | reverse complement strand
AATTTAATTTGTATGAATATCAGTTCACCATTTATTAAAATGGAGGTAAAAAGAAATACTTGTCTTAAGAACCACCCAGAAGATTACATCAGTATAAGTATAAACTGTACACAATCATTATGTCATTTTTATCATCATCATCATTATCATCATCATCATCATCCCTGCTTAAAAATAATTCAAATGAAAGAGGGTAAGAAAGATCCAAATGGATCCCCTATTCTGACACCATGGTACTTGGCACCATGCTGTAGATTGTGCATGTGTTGCGCCACTTGAAGTCACAGCAAGACCTCTATTGTCTACACTTAAATTTATATCTGTTATATGAAAATACATTGTATTTCCAACTCTGGAAACAAAGAAACAGAGAGAGTTAAGTAACATGCTCAATGAATTTGTTATTCAGGTATGTTTCATGAATTAAATCGATATTTATTGAGTACTTACTATGTACCAAGCATCCTTTTAGGTGTGAGGATAGAGAAGTGACAAAACCTCTGCTATCAGCAAGCTGACAATGAATTGCCTTCTTTCGAATTCTAAATCATTGTTTTCTCCACTTCACATTATGCCAGTGTGTGCTGAGGTGGGGAGATGTTTCTCCTCCCCTTTTTTCTCCATTTCCTCTTCCCCTTCCTCTCTCTCTTCTTCTCTCTCTCTCTGTGCACAACTCACATAGAAAGTAATAGCTGGGCAGCAGCATACAAGCATAAATGTTCAAGGTCCCTGCCAGGGGCACTGTAGCCTCAGGGTTCGAGGCTGCCCAAGGGCTGAGGTGATCAATACCTGACATACCTATAGACTATTTGTAACAAACTGGGTTGGGAAGCTACATTTTCTATAGCATAGTCAATGATTCAGAAATTTCACTAATTTTTATTTGCTTCCTCCTATGTTAATTATTATTGCATATATAGAGCATACAATTCCTAGTACTATATACATAGGGGTTTATACTTTCTATCTCTCATTGCCATCGACTTAGTACTTTTAGTAGGTCAGTAAGAAAAAGTTAAAACAACTTTTGCTGTCAGCAGGCAAAACTAAACAGGCATCAGAAATAACATTTAAAAAATAATGCTATCAAATCATTATAGCAGAGAGTAAAACTTAGGCATTAATGCAAAGTAACCAAGGAATTTCTTAAACTTAACACCAGTTCAAAATCAGAAATGGACCCAAACACTGTGATCTATGTTATACAAACTATAGGTTTCTACATTCTTGACTCTTGCTCTTGTCTTGGACATTATAACAAACAAGCAGCCCGGATACATGAAGAGGTAGATCAGCTCATGTTCAGGCGGACTCAGGAGTGAACATCACTGCTACATATAAAATGGATACAAATGGCAGTCAGAGGGCGTGGGAGAGAATATATAGAATGGTCCTCATGTGCTGAAAAATAGGCTTGAGGTCAGGAAAACATTTGCCGGGCACTAGGTTGGGAAGACTACATTTATCGGGTATGTATTGCATGGAGAATGCTCTAGGAGGCAGATGGGTTTACCAAGCAAGGAGTATGCCTTCAAGTAGAACATGATCTAACAGAGCAGTGCGAGCCAACTTGATGTGAAAAAGAAATAATAGCAACAGTAGGACTGCAGGAAAACGGCACTATTAGGAAACAAACAATCCAATTAAAATATGGGCCAAAGAACTGAATAGACACCTCGCTAAAGATCTATAGATGACAAATAAGAATATGAAAAGATGCTTCATATCGTATGTCACTGGGACATCTCAAATGAAAGCAACAATGAGATATTACTACACACCTATCAGAATGGCCAAAATCCAGGACACGGACAACACGAATTGCTGGTGAGGATGTGGAGCAACGGGTACTCTCATTCATTGCTGGTGGGAATGCAAAACGTTGCAGCCACCTTGGAGGATAGTCATGCTGTATGGGTGGACCTATATGATATTCTGGAAAAGGCAAAACTATGGTGACAGTGCAAAGATCAGGGGTCTGGGGCTAGACGGATGGAAGAATAGATGGAGCACAGGGGATTTTTCAAACAGCAAAACTATTCTGTCTGGTACTCTCATGGTGGACACATATCATTATACATTTGTCAAACCTATAAAATGTACACCAGAAAGAATGAACGCTACTGTAAACTACTGGGTTCAGTTAATAATGGTATGTCAATATCAATTCATCAGTTATAACAAATGTACCACTCTAAAGCAAGGTGCTGATAAGAGGGTACACTGTGATTGTGGGGGTGGGGTAAGGAGGGCATGTGAGGACTCTTTGTACTTTCCAATCAATTTTTCTGTAAACCTAAAACTGCTCTAAAAAATTAAAGTCTGTTCATTAAAAAACAAAATGAAACTGCACTGTCAGCTGTTTAAGGTTTCCCTCCAGATGGCTCCAGATATTGGCTAGCGCCAAGTGGAATGAACCAGAGAAGATGTCATCAAGATGACTCCCAGCCAGGGTTTGAAAGACTAGAGGTGACTGGATCGTGGGTCAAGACCAAGAAGGGCACATAGTTTTCAGATGGAGATGATGGCACGGGTAAGTTTTAGAGGTGCAATGCAGTAGAGAGAGTGGTCAGCAGAGTACCGCGTTTGAATGTTGCATTCAAGCAAAGGTCATGAGTTAGTAAATAACTGGAGGTAAAGATTGGAGATGCTGAACTGTGATTAGGAGTTTAAAATGAAATCTGAAAGGGGTCACTCCAGACAACTGGGAAGGGCCATGATGGAATTGAAATGTTATACAAGGAGAGTCTCTGCTAGGTCCGGGCCACGCTAGAGACATGAGAGACAGAGACCCCACTAGGTAAGGTTATGAGTCATCAGCACTCAGGAGAGGTGAACAGAAGTTACAGGGAATCAACGAGAAAGTAAAATTTCTAGGAAAAGACATGGTAAGCTGTTTTAAGGAAGCCAAGATGCAAGAGTAATAATTTTCAAAAGTCCTGACTGTGAGGAGGGATCCCAAGAGTATAACTCTACCAAGTAGAGTTCCTAGATTTCTTCACATTTAAATTTGAACATACTTAGGAGCGGGGCAGGAGGTCTGCAATGGATATCAGCAGAAAAGAGCAAAAGAGAGGAAAGAGACCAGACACATACAATTAATTGGTGAAGTCGGAGAATTTTTACTGTTATGTCCATGCACTGGAAAACTCAGTACCCACAAAAAGATTTTAAAGATCTGTACTTATTAACAAGGAAGGATGTTCACAATATATCGCAAAGTTAGAAAATAAGGTTCAGAAAAGCGTATCAATTATGATTCGATTTTTTTAAAGCTCCATGTATTTATTTATATAGGTATGCATAGAAAATATTCTGGAAGGTAATGCACTCAAATGCTGATAATGGTGAACATCTGTGGGCAACAACATGGCAAGCTTTTTATATTCCTACTGTGTATTTTCCTAACTCCTCTTCAAGCCAATGACGATTACTTGTAAAAGACTAATTTTTTTTTAAATAGAAGAGTTAACACTCTTTCCATCTCATAATTCAAGTTTCCGATAATGTTCTTGTGATGGGTAAAATAGCTGGTGCCTTACACAAAAGCAAATGCTCTCTTCAGATCAATGTGGTGCAGCCTCTCATTACATGAAGTACTTCAACATCCTGATGCATAAGGGCAAAAAGAATGAAAATTCCAAAGAACTGAAATGACAAAAAATAAGAAATAAGGAATGGCAGAAGCAGCAAGAACAGCAGCAAAAGAAAATGGCTCGGGAAGAGAGGAGACAGAACGCTACATATTCCCAGCACTTATTTCCCTGCCTCTGGAGGTTTCTTGATTAGTCTATTTTAAAAATTGTTATTGTGAAAAAAAAAATTCTGAGTAAAAATAACATTAAAATGCACAAGATAAGCAGAAACACCCCATGATGCAAATTATTTATGAAGATAATGTAGTAGCGTGACCAGGAATTAGCATGAATCGCAGTTACTCTATAATCAGAGAAACGCATGGTCCAATCATCAATGTTGGATTTTAATATTTGTTCTTACCCATCAAAACTATTGTTTTACCTACAGAGGAGGGAGTGGTAGTGGTGGTCCTTGGGGTGGGGAGGGGCAGTATAGAAAACGGGCATCTCAGCAGAGAGTTTTTAAAGACAAATTATATCTACATCTTTCCTAAACTAACAATTTCACCTTGAAATCTGCTACAGAAAGTACCTTTAATCAAAACCATCTGTTTGGAATTCTCCCTTTCTATGGGCATAAATTCACTAAAGCTACTTACTGTAGTTGATTATTTAGGCATATCGCTATTATCTTTCTCATAACTTTCATTTTTCTTGCATTAAAGTAAGAGTATGAGAAAGCCAGAAAAAGAAACAAAACAGTTTCTTTTAAACTTTATTACCTGCTAACAATGCTGTCCAAAGTTTAGTAGGGTAAGAAGCTGAACTCCTGCCTAAAAGAAGACTAACATTGTCTATTATTCATGTGTTTATTCATGTGTTTTTTGTTTCTTAAAAAACAAGGATATGCTCTCGCTAAAGACATTTAATTTCTGTTTCAACTTAGTGACCACTGAGTATTTTAACTCTGTTTACCTACGAAATAGGGAACTGTAGCAATAATCATAGAATAACAGTGGCAACAACAATATAAATCATCATCATATTTTGTCTCCTATTAGCCTCAACAGTAACATCACTGAGAATAATAAACTCTGAGGCTAGAGCCTAAAGTAATAATTTAGTTAAAGACCAATAAATTCATTTATAAAATAATAACCATTACCTTTTAAAGGGGGAAGTACTATCAAACTGTTATCAGAGTAACTTCTGTTTTCAAGGGAGTCACTGTGGAATTAATGAACAGTCATTGAAACCAGTAAGTGAGTGTATGTTACCCCTGGGCTATGAATTGTTAGCATACACTGAAGTACACCATTACAAATCAATGCAGAGCATATTAACCAAGGAAGTCAAACCTCAGTCTCCATTCTGAGGGGATTGCTGCAAATAATGTGCTAAGTGAATACATGCATTTACAAAATATGCATGCCAGATATTGGAAATACTTAGATTTAAAGCAAGCAGACGTTCTCATTGTTGCCTGAGAATGTACACTGACTCGTTCCTCAGCAGCAAGGGTGGGAAACAGTAAAGTATTTCTAATGCAGAAGTGACTTCTAGAAAGCAGAAGAGACATAGAGGGCCATCCCATTGTCTTACTTTTGACTAGAAGAATGTTAAATTTACTTAGATTGATGCTGGATAATCACAGGAAAAAATGGATAGATTGGTGATAGAAAATTATTTGAGATGTTTATCCACCCACTTGGCCCAAGTCTCCGCACCTAAAACATAGGAAGGTAGATTTGAAAATTTCTAAAATCTTCCAAACTGTTCAGTGGATAGTGTTGCTCTTTGGCCACCTAAAACTTGTAGAAAGGCAGAATTTCAAGATTCGTTTGCAGATACAGAATGGGCCGCCATTAAATGCCTGATGAATGAATGAATGAATGGCTTATTTCGAGTTGTCTGTATGTGACATTTTACTAGGGCTTGATAAACTAACAGGAATTATACAAGTGTCTTGTCCTTAAGAAGCTTCTATTTTATCGGGTGTAGCAAAATAAAAATAAGTAATTTTAATTTGGTGTGATACAGGAAGAATGCAAGGCTATGAATAAGGAACAGATGTAATAGGGAGCAAATCATGAAGAACTGGGTGGGGCGGGGGCGGGGGGAAGGACAGAGAAAACTTCCAAGATAGGATCTGATTAACGAATTCACACCAAGGTGATAATATCTTATGAGTGGCTTCTGTCCCAGGGTTATTTGCATTTTAATAGAAAACAAGGGGAAGGTTTTGCTCAGTATTGGAAAACTGAACTGTTATTCGTGCCTTTCAGGTATTAGGTGAGAGAATGACAGAGAAGATACTACTGGGCTGAAAGTCTACCTAGTTCTGTCATAAAAAAGGCTCAAAAAGGGGAGGTGCATGTCTTCCTTAAGCAGTCGTATCTAGCAAGGACATAGAAAGGTCTTGAACAGATATTTGCACACACACGTTCACTGCTGCATTACTCACAACAGCAAAGACGTGGAAGCAACCCAAGTGTCATTGATGGATGGATGGATAAACAAAATGTGGCATGTCCATACAATGGAATATTATTCAGCTTTAAAAGGGAAGAAAATTCTGACACATACTACAACATGGATGAACCTTGAGGGCATTATGTTAAATGAAATAAACCAGTCATAACAGGACAAATACTGTATGATTCCACTTATATGAGGTAACTAGAGTAGTCAAATTCATAGAAACGAAAGGTAGAATGGTGCTTGCCAGGGGCTGGGAGGATGGGGCACTGGAAGTTAGTGTTTGAAGGATACAGAGTTGCAGTTTGGAAAATGAAAAGCATTCTGGAGATGAATGAAGATGATGGTTTCACAACAATGTGAATGTACTTAATGCCACTGAACTGTACTTGTATATCTGAACAGTTGAATACATTGAACTGAAATTCAGTACAGTATATTTATTGAACTTAAAAGTGGTTAAGATGATAAATATTATTTTATGTGTATTTTATCACAATTAAAAAAATTGGGGAAAAAAAGAAAGTTGGTGAAGTATATCATAGCTTTGAAGTTTATATTCAAAGTTAATTAGATTATTATTTAGATTAAGTTAATAGTTACATGGAAAGTTATTGGATAGAAGGCAGAATGGGTAGCATGCATTTATTAGGTGGGCAGTTGTCTGGTTTTTAAAATGTTTGAAAAAATGATGCCTAAAAGAGCTTCCCCCCCGCTACAGGATCAGCTGAAATTAACACCATTAGAAAAATTCAATCGTTGGGTCTCCAAGCCCTTGTTAAATGCAATTATCCTGGTCAAGGTCTCTATCAACTTAGGGTGTCTTTATCAGATTGCGTTTCTCTACAGGTCAACCAACGTACATGGATTGATTTGAGGCCTTGGGAGAGGTGAAAGATTAGATCTGAAAGGGGAGAAGAGGAAGATGAGGGGACAGGCAGAACTGCTGAAATCAAAGTGTCAGAAAGTTCTCTACGCCACAAGTCTTCATACAAGCTTTGCCCTGCTTTCTCATTCCAACAATCTCCCTTCTATTTCAAAGATTCCAATCAATAGAAAAAAAAAAAATCACAACATAAAACCTGAAGAGTTTTATCAGAAGATAAACATGGCTTCTGCTAAACAATGTTCAACTGTGGCTACATATTTAATCATGGAAACCTGAGTTTTAGTTTCATAAACTGAAATATGGCTAGTAAATTTAAGATTGAGATGTAATAAGTGAATATATATGCCTTTGAGCTCTGCACTTCTGGGTTTGCTGCAATGAGTAGTTTAGGTGTGAAGAATCCGGATCTGTGAATGATGTAACAGATAAGACAGAGTGGATCAGAGGGGCTTTAATACCAAGATAAGTGAAAATTATAGTTCACAGCCTATGCCCTTACTATAGAATAAGACTGGAAAGCCAGCTGCCATGTTTTCTGTTGCTGGGCTGCTTTCAGTAGAGCAAACCAGGGGTCTGTGTGTGTGTGTGTGTGTGCGTGCGTGCGCGCGCGCGCACGCGTGTGCGTGTTCGTGTGTATCTGTGAGAGGGAGGAATGTGGGGAAGAGAGATACTCTATTATTATATCAGGAGAGTATGCATAAAAGAAAAGAGGGGGAGCCACAATATTCTGACTTGGAATAGCCTATCTTTCTTTATAAGATACTCAGAACACTTGACAGGCATTACTTCAGTTGCCACACCATCCGTCAGACCTTAGATTACAATGACTGCCTCTGTATATTAATCAAGGAGGCCATTAAGTATAGTTTCCGAAAAAGCTCCACTTTTTGAAACTTCACTGTATTATTAAAATTTCTAAACAAGCAATTAACAGGAGGTGGTTTTGACCATGGTGTTGGCTTTAACTGTGTACTTATGTGCCCTGTAGATCAACATGGTTCCATTGCTTACGTTACCATAGAAAGCACAGGCAGGTAAGAAAAGCAACTTACAAAACCTAGTGAAATAATACACAGGTGGCGGAATACACCACCTGCATCTTCGCCCCGCTTCTAAAAATAAGAAGATTTTATTTTTTCCTCTATAATCGCTATATGTTGAATAGGTTGAGTAAGTATTTATACAAATATATTATTTTGATTACTATTTCATGCAAAACTTCATGTAAGGTCATGGGTTTGTACAGAAAAACCTGGGTAGTTGGACATTCCTTTAGTCACGTATTCTGCTGAGCTCTCTCCTTCACCTGGTACTGGTTCTAGACTGTGAGCTAGAAGCAAGACCAGACTGAGCACAGCAAACCATATCTGCTTTCAGTATCAAATGCAATGAGTCAGTGTTTATGCGATGATCTGCTATTAAAGCAAATAAGCAGAATCAGGAATTCCAAAACATGCCATGTTTTCATTTCCATGTCGCATGATCATGAAGCTTGCCGAATTTGGGCATTTTAAATTATGAGATCCCCTATCACAAATTTCTTTATCAGTCTTCCACATAATTGTTTAACTAATACTCTGATAAAAATGTCTAAAATACTTGCTGTTTCTCAGCAGCAAACAAATGCCTTTAGCCTCTGGCCCAGCCCTGAAGTTCCTCAAACCCTTTTCTGTCTTTGAAAATGAATCCCACTGAGGTAGCAGTGCCTGGTGATCACACCTGGCACACATGGGAGCTAAGCCACCAGCCCCAGACAATGCAGTGTTATCCTTGACTGAATTTAATGTTGACAAAGCACTCTTATCAGTGAGCAGAGAGTGAAGCGCTAATATGGCCAAGTGTCCATCTCACAGGAAGTGATTTATAAAAGGCTGTTAAAACTCCTTAAGTGGAGAAACTGTAGAACTCTGAGTTACAATAGTGGCCTGTGTGCCCCCTATGGAGTATGTTCTGGGGTTTTAGTTTTTCTTTCTGTCTTCCTCTATCCCCTCGATTTCCACTTATTCACAATTATATGGTTAGGGAAGGTGTCCCTCAAGGCAAAGAGGGCAGAAATCAGAGGTCCCTCCTGGCAGCCTGCACCACCCTGTCTACACGCCTCAGTCATTTTTTACTGAAAAATTAGGAAGAAAACATGGCAAACTATTATCTACTTAATGCACATTTAAGTGTCCCCTTCCCCAACTTTTCTTATCTATAAAAAGTAGCTTTCAACATTTGAGTTATAACCCCGAGGCCTGAAAAGTACCTGGCTACTCCCACCCAATATCATGCAGTTTCAGTGACAACAAACTGGCTCCCAAACGTACCGGTGAAAACCACAAGTTCTCACTCTCGGTGACTTGAATTAGTGAAATGAAACAGTCATTTCTATTTTAGTATTTTTAAAGAGTTATACTTAATAGTACAGTTAAAAGGCCAGTTCTTGAAATTAATGGGTGAGCACCGGCCTCATCCGAGGTCAGAGGAGAATTTTTTGGGGGAGCCCGAGAGTCCTTGCGACACACAATCTACTTTGAGGTCAGAGGGAAACCTGCTAGAAAGAAAGGAGTCTTCGGCTGGGGTGATACTATAATGTTACCTACCGGGAGAAGACACTCTGAGAGACTGTTTTCAATCAATGCCTCAGTCAGTATTTACTGAGAACCCCCGGGACACGGGAGCCTGAGAGGGACCCACTGAGGAGTGATAGCCAGACCCAGCTCTCTCACATGTTCCGAGTCCTTCCGGCAGATTTCCACACGGATAGTGCCCGTGACCTGAGCCTCTCTCTCTCTTCTGACACACCTCGAGGGCCCCCACCCTCTTTTCTGGTCACACTGTTTAGAAAGCACAAGTCAACTTGGAACCACCTCTCAGCTATGGTACTTCTGTCCTTGGGACATCTCTTTGGAAATGTCCCTTAACTGTCTAGGCTAACACATACTCTTAGGCTTTTGCCACCTAACCATGGTTCTATGTATCTTAACGATCATGTCAACATCCTGCTTAAGATCTGTCAATGACTCTTCTGTCTTCAAGATAAACCCCAAACTTCTCAGCACAGCATACTGAAAGGACATTTCATGATCCGGGTCTTACCCGACACTTCTTGCCTGCTCTCTTCTGGCCACTCTGGCCTACTCGCAGTTTTCCAACATGCCATGTTCTCTCTTACCTCTGAGCTCGGCACATGGTGCCCACCATGTGACTAAAGTTGGCATTTCCCCATCCCTTGAATCTCTGACTCGCTTATTTGGCCAAAGGGAAATTAGTAAACACCTTTGTAGCAGAGGTTGAAAAGCACTTAAGTGCTGGAGTTTGACCTGTCCTGTTGCCCTTGGAAACCCCGAGATTGCAATATTAAGGAGTTCAGACTCATCTACTGGGGGATGAGACACCACGTGGAGCAGGCACAAGGTGCCCCAGCTGAAGCTCCCCTCTCTTTCAGGCCAATCGGCCTTACAACACCTAGACATGTGAGTGAGGTCATCTTACACCAATCAGTGCCAGCCGAGCTGGCCAGACTAGAAAAGCCCAGCTAACCCACAGAATCACAAGAAATGATGTTTGTTGTTTTAAGCCAATAAATGTTGAGGTGGCTTGTTACACAGTATGTACCAACTGATACATTAACTTTCTTTCCTGGTTGTCACCTTCCAGTCTCAGGATGACAGCTTTCTTGACCCCAGAAAATGCCATACTGCTTTGCATCCAGGGCATCCTGTGGGTTCCACTAAAAGAGCACCGGCCACAGTGTAAAGGCGTTTCCCGTTTTCTCAACTCTCTCTAGTGACTGAGAGCTCCTTTAATTGTTGTGGATGCCTTCCATACAGCACCCACTCTGTAAATATTTGCTGAAAGAAGACACAGGAATGTATATACCTATCTTCTGGCTTTTTCTATCCTTAATTTCAAAGAATTAGACTAGATCATTTTTATCTATCGCCATCTAGACATGCTAACCACATCAAAATGTATTTTAATGTATTTCTTTTTTACAGTTCCACTCATATCAATAGCCTTTGGGAATCTCCCTATTCTTTTTATATTCTTCTTATATCTTCTAAACTCATGTGCCTTTCAGTTTGACTAACAGTAAAAAATTCACCTAAAATTCCAGGGCCCTCAGCATATGCACATGGATAATTCTGACAAATGTTGTCACCTTCACCATTGTAATTACTCCACTATATATGTCAACGAAGCAGAAGGCTTTAACAATACATACTACATTCACTGTCAATGCAATGACATTGACAGTTAATGACAATTCATATTACAGAGAAAATGTCTCTACAAAGAGACTGGCAAGTTGCAACTGACAGTTAATGACAATTCATATTACAGAGGAAATAGCTCTATAAAGAGACTAGCAAGTTGCAACTGTTCACCTGTTGATCTCGGCAACACATCACGATAAATTTTGTTTTGTGAAATTTATCATCCTAATAGCATTATAGCTGCCACAGTTACTAGAGAGAAATCACTGGGCTAAAACTTAACACACATTTCATTCTCTCAGCAATTCTGCAGGGTAGGTATAATCAGACCTACTTTACAGATGAGGTAAATAAGACTCAGAGAAGTTGGGCAATTTCCCCAAGGACACACAGTTAATAAGTGGTAGAGCTGGGATTTGAATACAGAAGTGATTCCAAAAGCCTCCTAGTTGGACTAATACCTTTAAATCTGATTCTGTTAAGTGGAAGTGATAACTTTCTTCCCTTGGAAGACAGAGAAATAGAGGAGCAGAGAAGAAAGTAGCTTGCTGGTGGTCTCAGATGGGCAGGAATGGAAAGAGAACCTAGGTGTCCACTCTTAGCTTGATGCTCCTGCTCCTGAACCAAGCCCGAGACATCTCCATCTTCTCCTAAGTTATTAATATTTAGATTCACACTTACCACTGTGACTGACAACAACAAATACAAGAGGGAGGGATAACAGGTTCTTTCTATTCTAGGTGTGCTTCCAATTACTGTATATATAGATAGATTGTGAAAAGTATGAAGCATGAAGTTCATGAGACCTAATTGGGCCATCATCTGCTTTACCAAATTTCTTTTAAAAAAGCAACTATCAAACCTCGAAAAGGATTTTAGTCTTCCAACTTTAACATAATCCGCATTAGCTATATTTATCATTTATATCAATATGAGAACTGTCTTCATTGCCTGTGCACCATGAGGAATGATGAATATTTACCATTACGTATTGAATTATGAGTTATATAATGACCTTAAAAATAACTCTACTTCTCACCTAATAGATATTTATTGTTCTAAGAACATACATTGTCTGTTACAATTTAAAAGCATTGCAACAACTTAAAATAATGACCTGTTGGGCATACCAGTCCAACAAAACTGATTTTTAAAATTTTACCTAAGAACATCTTGGAAAATATAGGATGTTCTGAAAGTACAAACAACTATCTTATTGAAATATCATTTCTCTTAATTTTAGTCCCAGACCTTCAATATTTATCCTTACTCCAAGTATGGAAGAAGGAATCGGTATTCGTTGAGTATATAAAATGTATTGGAAATGAGCAGTCACACTCTAAATGGCTTCCCCACCATGGGGATGCAGTTACACACAGTTATCTCAGCTAAGTATGGTCATTCCGTGGAGCAAATAACAATAAGTCTCTGAGACAACAAAAATCCTTTTAGTAATGAAACTTAAGGTACTAATACTATTTTATGCCATTTGTGGGTTTCAAATATTCCAGGGGCTATCCATTCATCAGATGCCCCTGTTCCCCATCTCCCAACATGGTTTGTAGGCAGATCTGCCTCTAGTTCTTTCTCTATGAAAAATGACCTGACATTCCCATGCAAACACTGAAAGAAACACTCCTAGAAGAAAATGTCAGCCAAAGACACTGGCTAGGGGCTTCCACAGTAAAGTGGCTAGAGAATAAAGTCCCCAGGACATCCAATGTCGATTGACTGCCCAATTTTAGACTTAATCTAGGCAATGCCAACAAGATAGAATCCTCAGCCTTCCAATATTTTTGGATCCAAATCAGAAAAGGGGAGAAAAGTCATTTAGTGCCAGTTAGATTTGACATAAAGGGAGGAGGAGAGTGATTAAAAAGAAGAGGGCACAGTAAACAGTGTTTCTTTTAAATGCTGGGTACATGGATTAATTACTGGAGCCCAGTAAGAAAACTCTAGTTACACCAGACTGCTTTCCAGCCAGACCCAGCAATAGGAAAAGAAGCCAAGATCGACTGTAGTGGTGTTTCCCTTCATTCTCCCCTCTCTTGACCTCTGGTTTCTCCCAAACACCGATCCATGTCCCCAACTCTGAATGCCAACGCTGATAAACAACCCAAACATCAACTCGATTCACAAGAAAAACTGATACCATCTAATGTTCTGAGATCCGCCTAACATCCTGGCCTGGCAGACTCCACGGGCTGCCTGGAATATCCATTAACCAGCCTGTTATTCTCCATAGGATGCTATCTATACCACAGAGACCACGTGGTCCACGATCCTTAGTGAGTGACACTCCTACAATACTGATATCTTCTTCCAGGAGGCCTGCCCAGAAGAAGGAGATGAAAAATCCTCTTTTAGCAAGGTGACTGCCAACTCTCTTCTGATCCACTGGAGGCCACCTTCTTCCACTGCCACTCCTTTGCTTGCCTTGAAGGAAGTGTCAGCCAGTAGGTTGCTAGGACAACTGGCATCATTGCTGGGGCGCATAAATAGATGGCCAGCAGAGCTGAGAACCTGGACTGCAAACTCTGATGACAGCAACAAGATACCATTTGGCAGATAATCTGCTCCGCTAAAGGCAAGTGACAGACTAACATTATCCAGTGGATAGAGCTCACCTGACATACTACCCTTTAATCTCCAGTTGTGCTTGATGTGCTGGTGACAGAGAAGGGGCAAGAAACTCACTTAAGATAAATGCTGAATAGCTCTATTCTGAATTATGTGAGCTGGCAGATATGCAGGAACCAACTGACGTTTGTATATTTAATTTACCTGAATGTGGGGGGAGGCTGTTCATAAGCAGAAGCAGGAAGGCCAGAAACAGGCAGAGCAACTGAGGTTGCCAAAGGAAAGGGAAAAAATATCTGCTTGTGCAGGCAATAGCTGTCCCCTTTCTGAACAATAGCATCCTAATCTCATACCCCCTCTTCCTGGAGAACAAAGAAGAAAAGGCAAAGGAGCCTGGAAAACTAGGGCTTGCCATGGTAGAAAAAGGGAACAATCTCTGTGCCCAGTTTTCTTTGTTCTGCAAGAGTAAGTTTTACAATGCTTATAATGGGGAGCAACTCGTAGGAGCCCCAGGCATTAAGACTGCCTGTCAAAGTCTTGGATTTTAGCCCTGGAGAAATTACAATTTTTCAGTTCTATGAAAGCTACAAAGGTTTGAGAAGAAAAAAGCAAAATGAAATGAAGAGCAACCTAATGGAAATTTTAGAAAACGATTTTAGCAAGCGTGTTTTCATTTCTAGATGTGTAGAGCACAGTGGCCCGATGTCTGTGAAGATGGCTTATGTACTGAATGAAACAGGTAACCCAGCTCAGTCCTGTGCAGGGCTCCTAAGAAGTGAATTCTGCTGGCACTGTGGGCAAGTCCTATACTAGTGCCAGACACTTGAAGCTGGAACGGAGATGTCACAGGACGTTGTGTGATAAGGATACTGGGGAAAAAAGTGAGATTTAGAGGTGGAAGAAGGTCAGAGTCCAAAGAGCATCATGAAAGAACTTGTCTGAGTTTTGGAAATAAAAAAACTCTAAAGGAGATTACCATTTGCATCCCATTAATATTTCCATTTTAGGGGATTCCACTTAAGAAAGCTGTTTGAGAATGTACACAGAAATAGAAAAATGACTGGAAAACTATCTTCCTCCAACATAGACCGCAAACAGCTAATTTTAATTCTCGCCTAAAAAGCACTTTATACTTGTTGAAAATTACTTTTTCTGAATCACGTAACATACTTATTCAGGTGTCTGCAAAAGGTTAACAAAATCCTCAGGACATATACAAGATGGATTACCTCTTTCAATCTAAGGTTCCACCTAGTAGGATTTATGACAATGCTACCACTCGAAATTTAATATGAACATATGTTGGGAGAATGGTTAAGTGATTTTTCTGGTATTTAAACTGATTATTTTATACAAGTGAAAAATTTGGAGAACTAAAAGAATGAGATTATATTTCCATTATTTGTCTTTTTACATTAGTCCCAAGGAACAATTTATTTGCTGGTAAGAACCAACAGATTTTGTTTTGGCTTTATGACAAAACAATGTTATTTAGTTCCTATTTGTGCCTCGCTTCTGTAAGAAAGCAAAAGACAATCTTTTAAAGAAATAGTGAAAATAATTTGAATCCTAGCGTATGATATGCTTTGTAAGAAGTGACACACATCAGTAATATTTTTATAAAGATGATGGAACCGACCAACCTCTGAGGTGCCCGATCTCTATCTGGAAGAATTTTCAGTGGCTTAATACTTTCCTTCCGAGGCAGCACTACTACCCAGTCATCCTTGTCCTTCCTCTCATGTGCACACTGACTCTTGAACAGTGAGCACTTCAAAGAAACACCACTTGAGAAATTCATTTTTAGTTTTGGGTGTGGTTTCTGTTCCAAGTTCAAGTTGAAAACACTACACTTACTAGGGTAGGGAGGCATCATTTATTTAATCATTTCTTTAAGTGGCCCAGTTCTTGCTTCCACTTTTGCAGATAAATATGTAAAATAATCCTAAAGGAGGATGGTTCCCAGGTGCTACAAATGTTCATTCTAGGTTTTTGTCGGTGATCACACCGCATCATTTTTGATGGAAAGAAGTTTCTGACTCTGAGCCCTCATCTGCCCAGGCGCAGAAGCAGTTAAAGAAAAGCCTAGTTTTATCCTCTCACCCTCCTTTGCCGTCTCAAAGCACACACATGTATCAGGTTGAAATCCTACCTCTGCTTCAAGGCCTAATTGAGACGTTCAGCAGTCCTTGAAGTCTTTCCTGAAAACCAATCTCTGAGAACTTTACCCACAATCCCCTTCGGAACACCTGACTCATGCCCCGAGCACAACCTCCCACAGTGCTCTGTTAGTATCAGAGGACAGTAAATATAGACTATTCATCACTGTAATCCTAACAGACTTGAGCACACCTTGACACATAACAGCCTTTTAATAAATATTATTTATTTAGTGAATTCTAAACACAAGCAGAACACAAAAGCCTTTTACCTTGGCACTACTCAGAAAGCAGTCTGACCAGGCTGATCTTTTTCCTCACAGAACACGAATATCATAGAAGATACATGAACATCTTTCCTTCCACAATTTTGGGGTGTTCTGTGTGTTTTCCTTCTCTCCGAGATGCTGAGAGGAGGAGGCTGAGCATTTGGGAAAGATGATGCTGAGGGGAAAGGGTGTGCTTGGGATGTGCTAGGTTTTGCCAACCGACTCAGGAAACGGCTCTGACATCAACTCTCAGAAGCAGCAGCTTATGCGAAGGCCCCACCAAAGGGGCAATGGCCAGGAATTGGTAAGGCCGTTAATAAGAAGTCTGAGAAACAGAAAGAAATAGGTGAAACAGAAAACCCTGGAGGACTTAAGGCTACACAAGACCTCCCAGAGTATTGCATGGGATATAGTCGATCGGAGCCCTTACAATATGCTGGCCAATTTACAGGCGATTATTAAGGGCCGGAAAAAAAAATACAACTGTTTTTCTTCATTTACCTAATAGTAAAATCTCCCCTTCTCTCCTGACCCCTTTCTCTACCTCAGGTTTTGTTGTTGTTGTTGTTGTTGTTGTTGTTGTTGTTGTTTATGATAGGGCTAGAGAATTTGGTATCACAGATGGTAAGTCTAAAAGGTACACAAATTGACAGACAGAGAGAAATTCCCAAATTACTCTTATTAGAGTGTATGTGTAGTTTTCTTACTCTGGAGACTAGAAATTCAGCTCCCATTTTTCAAAGCTTATGAAGACAGGATAATACTGTGCAAATAAGCACAGAGGTGTTTATTTCAGTCTTTCCATTTATTCTTGGGAATATGTGACTACTGCACTCAGATCAGTTATTCTGAAAAGGGGGTTGGTAAACACACAAAATTCAAGAAACCTTTATTATTGTGATCTGCAAAAGCAATGGAGAATGATACTGCCCTAAGACTTTTGTGAACTTGCCCTTTCACACCACAGAGACATTAGATGGACTTAATTTTCACTGGCATACCATTTCTTCATTCTCATTTGTGTGTCATTCAAAAGGAAAGAAAATGAAAATGATGCTATTCAGTAAATGATGAGTTTCTAGGTAGATTCAGCATTTCGAGCCTGGTTCCCACTTTAGGAATAAATGGAAACACAAATGGTGATAAAATGATATGATTACAAGACACAAAACCACCAAAACCACTACCTTTCACAGAATGCCAGCGCAGGCTGCTGACAAATAACCGATAAAGCAAACCACTCAAATGGAAAAGCAGAGGAAACATATAGAGTGCAGAATTTTTTAAAAAATTAGAAAATCCCCAAACTCTATTGAGAGTTCTATAAAGCCTTTTTTTTTCTTTTTACAAATTGTTTCCTTTCTCACATTTACTTAACATATCACAGACTTTTAATACCTACTTCTAAAGATTTAAGGAAATAGATTAGTCTCTCCATGCCACTCCCTGCCCAATTCTCATCAGAATCATGTGTATGTCCCTTTTACTAATGGCTTAGGCCCATACATGAGAAGCCCAGACATATATTTACTTTGTCTTTAGATAGTCACTCAACAAATATTTAAATATTTACTAATTACTCACTATGGGCCAAGTAGCAACTTTAGATGTTGTAGATTCCCCAGGAAATCATAATCATAATCATAATCATCCCTGCTTTCATGGAACTTAAAGTCCAGTTGAGGAGATGAATGATTAACAAATAAATATATAATACATAAAGTGCTTAAAAAATAAAGTAGGCTAGAGGACACAGAGGGATGGGGTAGGTGCTATTTTATACAAGTCATGAAAGGCTACTTTGAAAAGGTAACTTGAGAAGTCCTATTTAATGAAGCAGAGAGGCTTAGGAAAAAAATACAAATCACCACCTCTTTGCTTTCATACTAAGCAATATTTGAGTATGAAGGTGGACAGTTTTTAAAAAGTAAATTTCAAAGATGGCTTATATTTAATTTTCAAAAAGACCAATG
Organism: Pteropus vampyrus; assembly: GCF_000151845.1. Lineage (NCBI taxonomy): Eukaryota > Metazoa > Chordata > Mammalia > Chiroptera > Pteropodidae > Pteropus > Pteropus vampyrus. The sequence goes on along the minus strand of NW_011888861.1, from coordinate 3,765,368 downwards.
GGTGTGGATCCTAAATGTGAATGACTAAAACTACATTCTTAGCACTCAAATGAATACCTCTGATTTGTCATGTGGTGACTGCAAGGGTCCTGGGGGAAAGGTATCATGACAGTGACAGACATAATAAGTTTTTGTTTTTACCACAAGACTGTGCTAAACATTTTAAAAACAGTTATAAATTAAAGTTGCACCAAATCATTGACTTTTAGAATCCAAGCAGAGTAAAACGAAGGTCCAATCTGCCTCATCCAATACTGATTCTTTATGCAATATTAGCCACTGGGAGCCAGGAGAATCACCAGAACTTATTTAACTCAACTTTTTCATATTATTAGTCATAAAATGGGACCCCTGAAGCATCATGTATAAAAACCAGGTCTCCTGACTCTTAGGTCCGTTTTCATTGTCACACCTTTCTTGTACAATATATCATAGCTTAGAGCCAGTTTGAGACACTTTGAGGAGCGAAGTCCATCTGCTAGAAAGACCGTGGCAGATTTAAGAGGCAGTTAATGAAACAAGTAGAGGAGTACTGCAGAGGTAATGAGTATGGAGTACAGTCTGCAAGGACTGCTGAGGCTGGACACCACCAATTCAATGGCTGCTATGATTATTACTCAAATGTTCATATGCCCATAATCATAGCTCATCTATGTGCAAGCACACATTCTCTGAAAATCTCCTGCCTTTCCTATTGTACTGGCACAGGCTTTGGGGCACCCAGGACACCAAAGTAAGGGGAAAATATAAACTCAGTATTGTAAAAATGCACCAAGATTTCAAAAAGTTACTAATTTCAAAATTTACTAAGAAACCTAGGAAGTTTCCCTTCTTGCCTCCACCACCCAAACAAATGCAATTTGGAAGATAAAGTGCTTAGCAGTTCATTAGAATTTAGTATTTTTTTCCTCTCTCTCAACCTACTCTGTTTATAAAAGGATTTTAAAATTACTTGAAGTTGGCCATGTGGTATCTTAAAGTTTACATTCAGAACGTCTTTGAAAACCTCACTTAATGTTTGAGGCTTGACATGGTTATCACATGAGCAGTTCAAAGCAATGGTTTAAAAAGAAAAAAAAACCCACAAGATTCAAAACAAAAGCCATCCTGATTATAGTAACTGCACTGCTCATTTAAATGTAACCTGAAACCTAAAGCGTTTTTCCGTAAGACACTTGTTTCCTAGGATATAAATGCAACAGAAAACATCACCAGAACTGTGTTCTAACATCAACCGGATTGGGAAAATAATTTGTAGTAAAACACACTGCTACTGTGACGGCCAAATATTAACAGTATCCAAAATTATTCTTTAATAGTGATAGAAACTTTCACAATAAGAGATATTTTTAATTAAGTATTAAAATACCTTACACAATACTCTGCCCCTAATGGGGACCCCGAACCAAGATGTCAACTGATCGATAAGCAAGTAACATGGATAGATCTATAGACTCACGAAATAACACTTCATGGGGTTTAGTGACTTGTCCAACGTTGCAAACTTATTTGACCTTAACCATAGGATGAGGCATAAATTCAGATCACTTGATTCCAGGAGCTGTGTACTTTCCTCTGGAACCAGTGTGTTCATATGTACAAAATGGAAACATATTAAAACACCAGTATGTCCTGTTATCCATACACTATGAAGCACTGGGAGATACTGAATTGAATAAGCTTGTTTTATATGACTATTTAACCCATTCATATGGATAAATATGCATATTTTAATAAAAATTTTTAGAAAACCATGAAATAAAAAAAATTAGTGGAAATTTTTCTTTTCAATGTTAGTGCTATTTCTCCCTGATATATGCCTCATATTACTGCATCTTGCTTTTCAAAATCTTTTGTGAAACTGGAAAAAAAAATAGGTAATAAACACCTGGAAAAGTTTATTGATTGAATTATTAAGAAGCTGAAAATATATAGTCATTTATAAATAGACATATATGTGTATATGCATACAAACCAGTATACGTATTTATGTCTACATAGAATACACAACAAACACACACATACACAAACCTAGTCGAGGCTGGCTCCTCATCTTCTAAAATTTGGGGGTAATATACTCCTAGGCCATCCTGAGTTTCCTGTACCTGTATTCTTTCCTGGTCAAAACTCTTCTAAACTTTTTTGGTGACAGTCTATCAATGAGGTAAAACCTCCAGAAAGCAGAACTGGCCAAGCCCTTAAGTTTCATGACTATTAAGTTCTTTGGAGCCCATACTGTCTCTTCAATTACTTGGTCCTAAAATTCCTCATGAAAGGTGACCATCAGTTGCCCTGCAAAAACTACTTTATAATTCACAAAATCCCAACCCAGTAGCCTGATTAAAACAAAAAAAAAAAAACAGGAAATCAACATCTCTTTTGAATAAAAGAAGCACCCAAAACAATTGATTATACTTGCACACCTCGGATTTTTGAAAGCCAGAAGAACATTTCATTTCAATCAAAAATTTCACGTAAATAAAAATAACTGCCCGTGTCAATCCTGGTTGTTAATCTCAAGCCTGGAGACTCTGATTCCCTACCCACCAACATAAAAGAATTGCGAGGCTACTCTAAACTTGATACTATTTAACTGTGCCAGGAGAAAGGGCGTTCCTCAATGAAAGAATCACTGCATTCCACTTTTATTCCAGAAGGAGATAATGAGCAGTGCACCACAGACGCTGAGAGAAAGGCAAGTTCACGGCAAATAAAAACAGAACCTTTCCCCTAAAAAAAGAAATTAATTGGATGATCACCTAGAGCTAACATGAACACCCCTTCATCACCCTGGCTCAGTTACAGCCAATGATTCACAACTCCTCGCCAGGCAAGCCACTGCAGACGTTGCCCTTGCTAACTTACAACATTCACTGTGCGCTGCTCACGGGGAGCCCCAGCCTTCCTTCACCATGGAGACTTCTCACAGAAGCTGGAGTGCTCTTAGGCTCAGGCGTGTTCTTTCTTCCTTTCACAGAGAAGGGAGAGATACCTAGCATGGGAATAGAACAGAAGAAAAAGTCAAAGGTAAATGCATGGTCGAATCACATGTTATCTCAACAAACGAAGTTCACAATCAATTAGACTAACTGATCATTTTCCAGTACTTTTTTGTAGAAAAGAAATTCAATGTGTTGGTTCTTGCCCCAGGAGACACAGTAGTATGGCAAGGCCAGCCTCCCCCACTCCTCTTCCCTGCCCTCTCCCCTCAATAAAGTTGAAGCTGAGATGCAAATTTGCAACACAGCCTCAAAACAAGCAACTTGATTTTACTCTCTGCAAAAAGGAGGGAGCTAGGACCTTTTGCCATTTTCATACCTCACTGGGTTGTTGGGAAGATCAATAAGATCACTCTTGCAAAGCACTCACAGTTCCTGAGAAGAAAGGCACTATGTAAACGCAAAGTATTATTAGTGGTCATAAGCCTGTTAACTGAGCTCTGAGCCAGAATATAAAAGCCAGCCTTGGCCAGCCACCAACAATCAACCATCTCTGGGGCACTCGAACATCCAAACATCTGCGAGGGCCACCATGCGAAGGTTTCTCCTTCCATGGAGGGGTTGAGAGAAGCAGAGGATGGGAAGCAGAGGCGTCTGGAATCTCAGGGAGAAGGAGAGTGAGGGCCTGAAGCAGGAAGAGAAAGAGGAAGGGGGAGTGGAAGGTGACGGAGAGAGGCATGTGCAGGCACATCATTACTTGGTCCAGGCCGCATGGCTCCCTCAGATGGCTGGTTTGCAGTGTTTAGTGTACTAGAGGTCTGTGGGGCTGTGAAATTTTCCACTTGGCTCTCTGCCATCTCCACTCACCAAGGATAACACTAACACACAGAAGTGGTGCGCCAAGGACCTGCTGGAGGAGTGGATAATTTTTGTTGTCTGCTGCTTTTCAAGAAAAGACCTATTCATATTCTGATCATTAATACTTTCCATACCTGGATTTAAATTTTTTTTTCCCTCCTTGAAGATAGAGCCAGGAATGGCTTTTCCTGGGCCAATATTATCAAGTTATTTTGACTTGTGAATTCTTGAGGAGCATACTTGAGGTATGGGAGCTTACATGAGTGGCTTTGGAGATGACAAAAAACAGAATTTAAGTGCTATGCTGGAATCCTGTTTGTTTCCCAAATAAATCATCCACAAGGGCCAGTCATGTTTTCCTTTCAGAGTCACAAGCCCATGCTGAACAAAGGTGGGAGTCACAGTATTAACATCGTGGGTATAATATTTTTGAGGGAAAAAAAGGGGTCCCTTATCTCAAAAAAAGGCAAGAGTGAATAATGTTGAATCTTAGATTTGGAATTGGTAAAACACTGCAAGTTTACTTCAAAATAAGGAACTGAAAAATGGAGAGAAAAAAATTAGGACAGAGGGAGAAAGAAAGTGCCTACTACTAATATAGTTAACCAAGGCTTTTATAGTGAATACAGTTTACAAAGTGCTTTCTTATAATTAATTCATTCGCTCAAAAAATTTTTTACTTGGTGCTTAGTATACCCAACAGGTTCTCTGTTCACGCTGGTGAACAAAACAGACAAGGATCATGCTTGTAAGGAGCTTGTTGCCTCAAGAGAGACAGAAAATAGAGGATTACAGTACACTATTTTTAGAATGTGTATAAAATTTGAACATTGGGTGGGCATTATAAAGGAAAAATAAGCAACATGATTTGCAATCATAATAGGGGTACCTCATTTAGAGGAGAGGCTCAGAAAGGTTTTTCTTATAAAAGTAACATTTAAGCAGAGAAATGAAAGATGAGCAAAAGTTAGCCAGGCATAGAGTTTCCTGGGAAAAGAAACAGCCTATGCATTATATGATGTGAACTAGGGATGTACAACTCATTTCTCTTATTTCATCTTTGTTTTTTTTCTTGGCCATTTCAACTGAATCTTCTTGATCAAGAAATGAGTGGCAGACTGTATGTTAACCAGTTATTGTGGTGTTCATTTTGCAATATATACATATATCTAATCATTATGTTGTACACCTGGAATTAATATAATGTTATATGTCAATTATATATCAATTAAAAAAAAAGAAATGAGCAACAGAACTGTTCTTAATATCTTGGAATAAGAGATGATTCTTCTTTCTGACTGCTGGGGCCATCAGAGCAACAAAGATTTAGTGATTTCTGCTGGAGGAACACTAGTCAGTGCCGTTATTACCCTTGATATGACAGCAAAGGCAAACTCTGGCTTCCTAATGCGTCTCAAGTCACCCTATTATCACAAGAAATAAAAGGAAGATCTCTGTTAACACCTGCATGCTACAGCTGGAGTTAAGAAAACCCACCCCAAGAGGGCTAAAAACAGATCATATTACGTAAACATCTGAAAAAAATCTTAGTACTTTGCATTAGGTTCCAAATTTGCTGGCTTCCTCTTGACCATCGGGATATCATTTTTTTTTTTTTTATTCCTCTTCCAGATTTCAATGGCATTTATGTCCAACTACAAGAGTGTCCTGTGAACTTTCTGTCTTGGTTCTTGGTTGCTTATCTGTTTACTTACCCAAGCGAGGAGCATGATGCGAAGAAACAAAAAGCAATGGAAATGCTGTGTTCATCTGAAGTGTTTTCTTATTCCCTCTACCCCAGATCTAGTACAACTTAATTCTTCCACTAAGGAAAATTAGTAATTTGCTTTCTTCATCCTACAAAATAAAGGCATCCTCAGACAGGCTCATTCATGTTCTCTCATGAATGGAGTAAGTTTCAAAGTCTGTTCGAGACGAGTACGCCAAACTTTCATTTGAGTCTCTTTCCACTTAAGACACCCAAGATAAAATGTAATTTCTCCTACCAGTTTCTTTTATAAGCAAAAATATTAATACTTCAAGTTCAAAGTCTTGAAATACCAACTTTCTCTTTGACTTAATAATTTTGACAAACTAGAACATTCAGAGAGAAAAGATAGGGCAAGAAAAAAGATTTCTTAAAGCCGAGTTGTCCAATACCCCGCCACTAGACCTAGGAAATTATTCCAGGCTGACAGTTTTATCCACCAACCAGAGAAGAAAATGACACAGTGTCAATTCCTCCTTCCCCTGACTGCCCACAGCACTTACAGCCTCTACCACACATTTTAACCCAAGGTCCTTTTCAATTCGGCACTCCGTTGCATTGTCTCTTTATACTCCACTGGATTTATTTAAGTCTTGAAGGCTTGAAAAGTTTATAAGCTCCTTGATGAAAGAAACCTTGCCATGCCCTTCTTTTGCAGTCTCATAATAGTGTCTAGTAGAAGAGCCTGAATTTAAATTAAATGATCCATATCCAGAACCTGTTCTACGACTTAACACGTACTCCAAAGGAAGCACTACTCTGATTATTTAAACCCTTCTCACCTTTATCTGTCCTCTAGGGACGTGGAGCTCCTACGATGCCTGCAATCCAAATGAAAGCCCTCCGTGAACTGGAGAACAATTAAGTTATAACTTAGCCTTCTTTCTTCTGTTCTGCCAATCCATTAGGTTTTTAGTCATTAGTGGCTTCTGAACAGTTGCCATCTCCTTTCAAGATTTACAACACTCTCCCCTTCCCATCCCAGATCACCAGGAGCCAATCTATATCTTTGATTCTCATAGCATTTCAAAAGCCAGTATTAAGGAAACTCTCATGGTGTGTGGAGGGGAGATGTGTGTGCTCTGAGGCAGCAGCTCTCGAACTTGAACCACCTTCAGAAAAACCTAGAGGTCTTGTTAGACCATATTGCCGGTCCCATTCCCAGAATTTCTGATTCAGTAGGCGTGGCGTGGGGCCAGAGAACTTGCATTTCTAACAAGTTCCCAGGTGATGACGATGCTGCTGGTCTCGGGACCACATTTTGAGAACCACTGCTCTAAGCATAAGTCTTTCTGTCTATTAGATAGGCAGACAGAGGCTTAGGATCTTGAGTATATTTAATCATTATAACATGGCTACATTGAAAATAATGATACCTGTCTATTCCAAAGAAGTGACAGATGACCCCCACCTTAAAAAAAAAAAAAAAGTCCGTACATTTCAAAATCTGAGAAAACTTTCTGGTGGCTCTCAGTCTTGAGTCTTAGTCTGTTCTCCTCCTACTGGCTTCAGGCCCTACTGAGGTCAATTCCACCCTCTATCTCCCCTTCAATCTTTTTCCTTTACTAGAAACTTCTCACCTTACAAACATATCAGTCACTGCTAATCTGAAAGACCTTCCCCACATCCTGACACATTCCCTAAAGGGCTGTCATCTCTTTCATGTTCACCAACAAACGTGTTAACATGTAGTATGAATTCAATGCCCGTTATTTCACCAGGTTTATCTTAAACTCTTAGAAGTTTGACTTCCACCACTTTTTAAAAAAATAAACTTCCTTGTCTTCCTTTCAGAATGGCTTCCTGCTTTCCAAATGTAGTGGCCTTTTCCTGACTTCTTTTATAATATTTGATATAGTAGTTCCTTTAATTCTCTTTTCCTTTTATTTAGTATACTAGCAATTTTGCCTGAACAGCATTTTTCAGGAATGATCCCTTCCCCATTCTTTTTGTTATTTGGGCTGGGATGACCTCAGGCCTTGGCTCCAACGATGGGCATATGCCCTAGGTCTGGAGTATAAGAATACATATCCCTCTCACCATGATGACTGGTTTGGGGGATAGAGACATAACCAAAGCCGCGCCCATCAAAGGACTCTCTTGGACTGGCTGGGACTAAGAGGAACGAGGCGCCCTCTCCTCGTGAGATCATGGATGCATGGTCTACTAAGAGCTGTTTCACCACTCTGTGAGTAAAGCCCACTTCGAGAATGAAGCTCTACAGTAGGAAGGAAAGCTGACAATGAAGTCCTCTGGATCCAGCCATGCCAAAAGTTAGATTTATCCATAGATGAATCTAGTTATGTTGTAAAAAGACAAAATTCCAAATTGCCCTGTCCCCCAGTGCACACATACCTTCTCCTCATTATTCAATCAAATGCTAATCTGGGTGCTGTTGCCGTGAAGGGATTTTGCAGATAAAATTGAGATCTTAAATCCATTGATCTTAAAATAGATTATCCATGGTGGGCCTGACCTCATCAGGCGAGTCCTTTGGTGAGACAGCATGAGATTTAAAGCATGAGGACATATGAGAGGGAAAGGTAACATCACATAGCAAGGAACTGGAGATAGACACTAGGAGCTGAGAGTGGTGCCTAGCCCACATCCAGCAACAGAACAGGGATCTCAGTCCTACGACCACAAGGAAATAAATTCTGCCAATAATCTTGTGAGCTTGGAAGAATACCATGACCCCCAGGTGAGAATGCAGTCTAGCTAAAACCCTATCAGCCTTATGAAACCATGAATAAGAATCTAGCTAAGCCATGGCTACACTTCTGCCCTGCACAAACTGTGAGATAACATGGGTGTGGTTTTAAGCCACTGAATTTACGGTAATTTGTTATGCAGCAATAGAAAACTACATATATGATACAATCAATTCCAATTATTTGCTTAAACCACTTTGTTTTATTTGTCTCTTGCACAAAAATATACTAATACTCCTGTTTTCTCTGAGACAGTACTATTCTGGTGTTCCTCATACCATTCTGTTGCTAGTTTTTGGCTTTTGTCCCTTCCTATTATTCCTTTTAATCCTAGGGAATGTATTCCCCAAGGTTACAGGCTCAGTTCTCTTCTCTTTCTATAATAATTTCCTTTTATTGTGTATAGTTCTTAAATCGGTATCCTGAGGCCTGGCATCTCCCCGAACAAGCTGCTGGATATGCGTGATATAAATAAATTATGTCTATTTCAAAACTTCCCATCTTTTTTTTCCCCAAACCAGTCCTCCTCTTTTATTTCCGATTCATGCTAATGACATCATTGTCTTCTCTATCTCCCACAGTCCATCAGTTGTCAAGTCCTATGAAGCCTGCAATCTATTCCCACACCTCCATTCTAGTTCAGACTCTATTCCTCTCACGGCAGCCTGCTAATTGGTCTTCTTGCCTTCGGTATTCTCCCTCCAAATCATCTTGAGTCATCTTTGCTGGAACAAACTTCTGAAGTAGATTATATAATACGACTTCTCCATGTCATACTGTTGTATTGGTTCCTACAGCTTGCTGAAAATCTTCTCAAATCTGACGTTTAAGACCTTCACAATCTGGCCCCAACATGCTTTTCCAACTTCGTTCCCTACTTCTCTCCTTATGCTTGTTGTACTAGCCAAACCGAGCTTCTCTCTTCATCTTTGAAAGCTCACATTTCTACTCCACGTGTCACAATTCAAGCCATACCTAACAAGACCTGCTCAAATCCTTTCTCCATCACTCTTCTCTTCATCCTCCTATGCTACAACTTTCTCAATCAGAAGTACTTTTTTTTTTTTTTTAGATGTGAGCTCCTATAGTTTTTATTCCTTTTCCTTAAGATACTAATCATTTTATTCTTTATCCTAAAATAGGCACCACTTCCCCAGGCAGACTATAGTAAACTCTGCGAAGACAGGGTTTGTGTGTCTTCTTTTTGTAAGCATAAGAGTGCTTTTGCTAATGATAAACCCTTGATAAATACTGGCTGATTAAGTGACTGAGAATGTGGTATTTTACTTTCACTTTGTCATGTGTACAAGTCTCCTTACTCTGTGGTTATCAAATAGGAGAGTCCCTTTCTGGCGACTTGGAGGAAAATCATTACATAAGCCAATATGGAAATTGGTCAGTCAATCAATGAAATATTTATTCTGTAAGAGCCTCTTTTTCCAAACCAGGACTAAAGCCAACTCTGTATTTTCTTTCTGAGGGAGAAGGAGAAGCAGCCAGGACTGCTGGCAATGGCAGAGTTCAGAAATGCTTCCTCTGGATGAGCTACTCAGCCCAGAGAGGTGCAGAGCCTATCTCCACCGTGCTCTCTAAAGAGCATAAATGTTGGTCTTGCGTGGCCAAAATTCCCCTTCCCCAGGGAAGGCTATGGTAATACACAACTTTCCTGAGAGTACAGGTACCCAGTCAGATTTCAAGAACTGGAGGGAGGTGAAGGGTGAGATGAAGCCTAAACCTAAGGTATTCTGAAAATTATGATTTATTCATCATATCATGCAATCTCTCTTCAACCGACACTTGATGATTTGTGTGATTTATCCATTGTAAAATCTTTTTCCAAAATGGCAATTCTTGGGTATCGAGCATGCATTTGGAACATTTTCTACTGATATTAACTGGTTTGTGCTTAGGTAAACACACACACACACACACACACACACACACACACACACACACACACACACACTAAAATTAGTATCTGCCTAAAGAACACATAATCACAAAGATGAATATGCTGAAAAATCCTATGATGAAACTTTTTGAAAATTATAATTCATGTTGATCCACACCACTGTTTCCTATTATTAGTGCAGCTTATCACATAAAGGTAAGGCTTTATCCACTCACACATAGACTCAGCAGGTGTCTATACTTGTATGCAGGTTACATCTCCATAATGATATAAGCAAAGTTTGCTAAGAAATATAATTATGCAGCCAGAGAAAAGTAAATCTACACATCAATAATAAGATGAAAATACACATGAGAAATACCTAAACTGCATCGAATAGCTGTAGAATGACGTCTCTGGGAAATTATGACTTTAAAGACCAAGGTGGCATGTGCTCCTTATGCACAATTTTTTCCTGGCCTTATTTGTCTAATATTCTGCTCCCGGGGGTGGGAGGTGGGGGTGGTGATGCTAAAGTCCAACAGAAGGTACTGGGGCCCAGGAGACAGGAATGTGGATCAAGAAATAGGAGACCACACTGCCGCTGCACATCCCCTGGGTTACAGGCCCTCTCGGGCAGCCATGAGTCATCACACACCTTCTCCCTGGAGGAGAGTTTTATTCACTCCTGCTCCAAAAGGGCAGTGATTGGTTTAGGTGTTAAAAAAGTGTCTGGAAAAATGGGGAAGGTGGGGACAGAGCCTGCGCTTCATGCGTTGATCATTATGAAGCATTTATACATCATGGGCTGTTCTGGTCCCTGAGCATTGTGAGGCTTTAAATTTCTTTCCCTTTCTGCTCTAATTGCTCTCCTTTTTATAACAAAATTAGTAAACATCCAAAGAAAGAAATTTAAATATTTTCCTTTCATTCTCTTTTTGCCATCATATTAGGAGTTAGATGATAGTATCCCCAAGTATTTTATTTGGCCTGACTTCACAAAATACTGATCAGTGAGTCAAAGTAAAAAGACCAGATAGAATTTACAGACATCCTCAGACTATCCTTTTGGATAACTACAAGTAACCGAATTCACCAAAGGTACTCAAAGGAGAACTTTGGAAGCATCCTACCAAAGAGGTACAAGTTAGTAGTTGAGAGATGGTCACGGGGATGGGTAGTATGGCATGGGTAGTATGGCATAGGGAATGTAGTCAGCAGTAATGTAATGGCTATGTGCAAAGCCAGATGGGTGATATAGAGTAATCGAGTGGATCATTTCATAAACTATATAAATGTCCAACCATTGTACTCTATACTTGAAATTAACAAGAAAGTAAAATGCTAAAAAAAAGTCACACTTCTTTTTTCATTTAATGAAATACTACCATGTAAAAGCATAGCTACAACCAGGCCCTCCGATAATGCTTTAAAAGTTATGACTAAAGGCTACTCAAAGATTTTTTAAAAACAGAATTATTTTCCAAAATTCAAATCAGCAACAGTTTTAACTACCCAAATTTTGCATAATGTTTGGACCGGTAGGCTTTCCATAATTATATTGCAGCAACCTCGTTTTTCTTCTTGTCTGTTTTATTCCATTAAAAGCCAAAAATAAAATGACTCTACATTTTAACCTCTTTTTTCATACCATTCCAGGTAGCTGCTTCCTTGTTTAAATATTACAACTTTCTGATGCAATCAGAAAAAAATATTGCCAGACAAAGGCCCTATTGAAAACTTCTCTCCTTTTGAAGGAGGCTTAATAAAACTATTCTAGCTTAAAACTGAGATTTCAATAGTCTCAGCTGTGAACAACAAGTAACAGAAAAACCACTTGGCATTAAGTCCAGGATTACCTGTTGAAAAACCAAAGGCAGGTATACTTTGATGTGGGTTACCTGGTGCTGGGGAAGTACCAAGAAATACAATTATTCTTTTTCAATGAATGTGGAGTGAAAGATTCGATACCTTATTTGGAGCAAAGATCCATTGTGGAGGATGGGGGGAGCACAGGGGAGGGGTGCTGAGGGCAAGCACATGCACGCATGCTCGCTTGAGCCACTTACGAGTAAGAGTGTACAAGGAAGCACCTTTGCATTTGCCATAGTGTTTTAAACTCGAAGAGAAATATCAACTAGTATTTTCTGAGCAAAGGACCCTAGCGAGATACAGCCACAGTTTGCCTTCTGCCTTCAGAGTCCTAAAACTTAAAATACCTGATAATCATGTTTCATTAAAAATTCCAAGAAATTTCTTTACATAATGAGCATTCTAAAGTTTCCTACATCTCTTTAAAAGTAAATATTTAAAACTCTTTAGAACTAGCAACAACTATTTATCACAGGGTTCTAGAACACACATTCTCGGGGAAAGACATATCCCCATTTCTATTAGAAGGAAGAATAACAAGTTTCCTGCCCTCCTCCTTCATCTTCCAGGTTCAGGGGTTTATCCTAATATCACGGCTCAGGGGATTCTCGCACTTACAACTCCTAACATATCAAAAAAGAAGAAAATTTCTAACTCCTTAATTGTTTTGTCGAATAAGCTCTCAAAAGTTCATTTTTGTTACCTTTTTCAGGCAAAATAAGAGGCCTTTTACAAAAATTCTATTGCTAAAACAATGGAATTCTCCTGGGAATGACTTCGTTATGGAAATGAAGTGACAGCTTCTTTTATCTAGCCAGGCAGAAAGTCTGCATTTATAAAAGGCATTCAGAACACTCAAGTGCTGTGTGTGGGAGGACATAAAATGCTATTTTTAATTCAGATTGCAGCATTCCTCCCATACAGGTCTTTCGGTATAATCATAATCATAATAATACTGATCTAAAATATATATATATATCCCATTTCTGCTGACCCCAGCAGAAAAAAAAATAAGAGGAAAAAAATTAAGAGAATGATGAATACAGCTTTTGTCTACTCTTGGCCTACTATGTGGGCTCAGAGATGAATCTCCAAAGCTATCAGAGCTGACTATCTATTATCTAGAATTAAAAGCACTTAAGCTCTGTGAGTAACAGCATTACATCTTCTGACACAAATTTAGATTTTTGTACGTGTGACTTCCACTCTACTGAGTTTGTAGGAATCACCTGTGCCTGCCAGAAAATGCTATGGGAGTTCTTCATCCCATTCCCAAGAGTTAACATTCCTTGGTGATGCTGTGGTGGACGAGTCTGTCCATCTATGTGGTAGGGCCACACTGGAAACAGATTTCTAATTTCAAAACCTGGAAGGCCCCCTGGGAAGCCAGAGACACCCAAACTTCCTTTTGAGCAAATGCAGAGCCTTCTAGGTCAGGTGTGAAATCTGCAGATGGAGGCTTTTCATGTCTGCCATGTTTCCACTGGCTCTTTTGGAGACCAAAGCCTGAGGAGAAGTGATTAACGGAAGTGCTGGTAAGGAAGTGAAGACAGGTGTAGATGTCTCTGCAGAAGTATGACATTGGAGGAAAAAAAAGTATAGGATGAGAATGGAATTACTACAAAGGAAAACTGATGGAATGATACCTTCTAGCAATGGTTAAGTGATTAGTCTAAGACCACATGCAGAGGATTGGAGAAGAGATGGGGTCAGAGAGAAATATATTTTTTAATTTAGGTAAAAATTCATATAACATAAAATTCACCACTTTAATCATTTTAAAGTATACAATCAGTGGTTCTCTGTACATTCATTCACAATGTTGTACAATCATCACCATTATCTCATTCTAGAATATTTTCATCATCCCAAAAAGAAACCCCATAGGCACTCTCCACTCCCTCCTCTCAGCTCTGAGCTATCTCTATGAATTTGCCTATTTTGGACATTGCATATAAATGGAGTCATACAACATGTGGCCTTTTGTGACTGGCTTCTTTCACTTTGTATAATGTTTTCAGGATTCATTCATGCTGTAGCATGTATCACTACTTCATTCCTTTTTTGGCTAAATAATACTCCATTGTATGTATACACCACATTATGTTTACTCATTCATCAGCTGATGGACATTTGGGTTGTTTCTACTTTTAGGCTATTATGAAGAATGCTGCTATAAACATTCTTGCACATGTTTTTGCTTGAATGCCTGTTGTGGATTAAGGAGTGGAATTGCTGGGTCATTTTATGTGTGATTTTCTGAGGAACTGCCAAACTATTTTCCACAGTGGCTATACCATTTTACAGTAATTTACGAAGGTTCCAATTGTTCCGCAACCTTGCCAACAATTGTTATTTTCTTTTTTATTATTATTATGGCCATCTTAATGGGCATAAAGTGGTATCTCATTGTGGTTTTGATTTGCATTTCCTTACCACTACTGATGTTGAGTATCTTTTCCATGTGCTTATTGGACATTTGTATATCTTTGGAGAAATGTCTATTCAAGTCCTTTGCCCATTTTAAAATTGAGTTGTTTGCCCTTTTTGTTGTTCGGTTCTAAAAGTTCTTTATATATCTGGAAACTAGACTTTTATCGGATACATGATTTGCAAATATTTTCTTCCATTCTGTGGGTTGTATTTTGACTTTTTTGACATTGATTCACAAAAGTTTTTGATTTTTTATAAAGTCTAATTTATTTTTCCCTTTGTCACTTGTGCTTTTAGAATCAGGTATAAGAATCCATTGCCAAATCCAAGGTCATGAAGATCTACTCCTATGTTTCAAGATTCTTCTAAGGGTTTTATAGTTTAGCTTTTACGTTTAGGTCGTTGATCCATTTTAGTTATTTTTTTGTATATGGTGTAAAGGGCCCAACTTCATTCTTCTGCGCATGTCTCCTGTTTCTCTTTCTATCTGTCCCAGCACCATTTGTTAAAAAATCAGAGAATATTTGAATATGAAGTTATTTTAGTCTGTTCTCTAAAAAATAAAAACTGGGTTTTTTTTTTTGAAAAAATATATTCATCTTATTAAAAATTAATTTAATTAACTGAATTTTGGTTACTGTGATCACAAGTGAATGAACTTTTTTCCTCATTCCACATTTTGAAGATGCAGCAACTTTTCAAGAAACAAGACCAATCAGGGCCATTACCCTGAGCTTTCAGGGAAGTCGATCAATTCTGGGGTAGTGCTTTTGCAAGGACTTATTTCCAAATGCAACAAGTTGCTTAAAATTGCTGGGGTTTCTATTATTTTAGTTCCAGTTGTTTCTCTGTCTGTTCCCTTGTAATGAACTGCTCCTGTCTTCAGACGTCTTGAGACCTCAGTTCTCTTTGCCACCCAAATATTCACCTATTAATAATAGGCTCTTTGGAGAGAACTTAATCTAATTTCAACTAAGTCAGATGGAAGATACTTTTATTTTTTATTATTTAAGATACTTTTAGCATGATGTCTAAGTTCCTGTTTTGTTTAAACAAAAAAAATAAAGTACAGGTGGTAGAATGCCAGAGATCATCCGTTCAGCCATTGGAAGAACTGAAGACTCAAATCCCCCTAAAGTGGCAGTTCTCAAATGTGGTGGCACATTGTGATCACCTGGAGAACTTTCAAACATACTGAAGCCTGGGATTCACCTACAGAGATCTGCACTTAATTGGTCTGGGGTGCAGCCATGGTGGAGAGCCAGTGCCCTAAAGTCAGTCATCAGAGGTGGCTACTTAATCCTCCCCTCCCCGAAGCAATTCTTGCCACCTCGTACCACTTGCAGGCAGTTAGTGATGTACATTCATCTGCTTTTCGAAAGTATTATAATTTTAAATTAAAATGAACAAAAACTGAATTTCCTGTATTGGTTCTCATTTAATCTTCCTGTGAAAGGAGGTTTTTCTTATTCCAACCTGACCAAAGAGGAAATAAATTCTGAGCTATTAGGCAACAACCCGAGATCACAAAACTTGGAAGTGGCAGAGAACAGGTTTGAATACAATTCTTCCAACCCAAAGTATGTATCATTTATGCTGTACCTCATTAATTTTAAACGGGACAACGATTATAAGTGTGGTCATTTTATTTGGTACCAAAACCCACGAAGGGAACAGCAATTTCACATCTTCCATCCAGCCCATCTTGTGGATGGGCTGGGGGATATATACTCACTAAAGAGAATGGTGAGCACTGTCCCTGCCATTACTGTTCTTTCTCTGTTGTATGTATGTATGTGTGTGTGTGACTGTGTGTGTGTGGGAGAGCATATGACCATACAAGGGACGTGGGCCTCGTATATTTGAATTCAGGAATATATGACACGACTCTAAGAATGTAGCTGGGTAGAGTTTTCAGAGATGGTGGGAGAGGAGTAATTCTTTCCAGCATGTGATAAGACTGGCAATAGACCATGAAATATCTTTATGGTGGTACAAAAATAACAAACACCGAGGAAACTAACACTTCATTCATTTGTGAATTTAGTCTGATGCCTATGTATGATTACAAAGCTCAATCCATTGAAAACAGCAAGACTAAAGGACATCAGGCAAAAATCTCCAATACTTAAATATTCAGGTTCTCATAACATCACCTTGCCTGCCAAAGGATGAGGCACATTAACATGTTTTCATACAATAGTATAACAAAGTTAGAATTAATATAAGATATTGGTAATGGTGGTAGAATCTGGGAAGTTAGTTTCAAATTATTTTTCCTCTTCTTTCTAGTTGGTGCATTCAAACATATGTGTAAGTTCATGTATGTTTATGTGTATGTACATACACGCGCGCACACACACACACACACACACACACACACACACACACAGACACCAGGCTTGAAGGAAAAATACATTTCAGTTCTAGCATTTTTCATAGACCTATTTTACTCATCCTTAAGAGAAAGGGCAATGGATTGCAGTGCTATTACTCTACTATATAAGGAAATTGGGAGAATGTCTATGCAGTAGATTTGGGAGCTGGAAAGTTTAAGGGTTTGCTGGAGGGTTTTTTTTTTTTTTTTTAAGCCAATATCAGAAGTTGGTTAGAGAAGAAAAATTTTCACAAGTGGGAGTTCTACCTGCTTGTCTCCTAATTGTAATGAATCTGTCAACTTTCTTTCCAGGATTTCAAGACTTTACTCTTCAAAATCATTCTCAGTGTACTCTGAATTGCTATACTTTTAAGCTAACTACTTCTCAAAGTGTTGTTTAAAAACTGACATCTTCAACCACATTTCAGGCTTAGAATATATCTAAATTTGCAAAGTCTCATTGGTTCTTATGAGACTGCTACTTAAAAAAAAGTACACTTGACAGCCAATCTCTTGATAATGATTTGTGCAGAAATTGTGTTCAATTTACTTTATATCAAGATATTTAGGAGAAAATGTGGTCTTCTTTGTAATAAGCTAAAAATAATGATATACTTTATCTTCAACTGAACATGTACATATGTTGTCTAAGCTGTTACATTTAAACAAATTGAAAAACAGTAGGATTCTGGCTATAGTCCATAAAGAAACAAAACTTGCCCAGAATATCATTTTAAGCATTAAAAAATACAATTAACTGTTATTCTCCACAAAGTTCAATCCTACATACAGATTCAGAGTTGTCAACGAGGTACAAGGCATCAAATTATAAAAGCTAATGTCTCAAAAACAGACAGAAAGCTCAGGAAGAAAATAATTATTGCAGTCCAATTTTACATAAAGAAAAAGAGTAAAGAGAAAAGTTAGTTTATATTTCTACAAGTTCCTTTTGAGTTTCTGGGCAATATGCTATTTAAATCGACCCTTATGGCAACAGCACATAAATCATATCCCTAAAATAATTCCTACTGAACATTACATTGAATGCTTATCATGTGCAAAGTGCTGCTAGGTAAAGTACAGGGTTCGGAAATGGCTAAAACATTTTGATCACTTTAAAGGCAGAATACTGACTTTTAAAACACAAAACTAATTGCCATGAACTCTAATAATTTTTGGTGAGTCGTCATCACCAATAGCAGTGATTTTCAAATGTGGTGTTGTTTTTTTAAGCCAGAACCCTACCTTCAAATTAAACCTTACATTGAAACCTAAAAAATAAATAAAATTGAGGCTATTCATGTAGACCTATTGGTTCCTCCACCTCAGCACCCATCACCACCAAGGACTTCTGAAGGCAAGTTCATGGAGGTCCAGGGTGGTGGTGGGGTCCTTTGAGGACTCCTCAGGCCACTAGAGAATGTGGTCTGAGCTTCACTGGTCTGAAGAGTCTGTACTCCTTAACGTGGCATTTGGGACCCTCTATGCTTTCCTTCTTTATTTCACAGCCTTAGAAGCACACCATCCACTGGCCTCATGACACATCATCAATTCATCAATAATGGAGTGAACAGTGACAGTTCACTGCATGTACTATGTACCATGTTGTTTGCTCCCCAGGCTTTGTTCATGCTGTCCTTCAGCAGGTGATCACTTCATATCCCTCTCTGCTTGACGAGTGCCAAGACATGCCACAACTCTGCACAGTTAGATAGCATCTTAACTCCATATATATGTTCATTTTTTCCCCACCATGCTGGGTGGTTATTATTGTTCATGTAGCCTTCACCCAAATTAACTTGTGAGTAACTCAAGGATAGAAAGTATATTGTATTTATAGTTGTATCCCAGCTTTTAACACAGATCTTGGCACATAATAGGGGCTTAATAAATTTGTTGAGTGAATGAATGAAGATGGATGGATGGATGGATGGATGACATGGCTGATACATTTTCATCAAACCAATGAAAAACATTTATATAAATATGTGTTTGTATATATAGGCACATACTTTTAAAAATGTGGTTAAACACAAAATTTACTGTCTTAACCTTTTGTAAGTGTATAGTTCAATGGCATTAAGTCCATTTACACTGCTGTGCAACCATCACCACCATCCATCTCCAGAACTCTTTTCAATTTGCGAAACAGAAATTCTTGTACATATATACGTTTAAAAAATTCTTAGTAATGCAGCTGAATTATTGAGGATGTGGAATACCCAGCTTCTTCACTTCCCTTTTGCCCCTCACCTGCTAAATATCTCATGCCTTTTCATCCACACTGGGGACGTTCCTTAGTGAGAAATGTGGTAAATGTGGTTGAGACATGTGGTCAATGAAACTCCCAGTTGCTTAGCTTAGCTATTAGCTAGCAGTTTAGGTTGCCTGAAATACATTTTCTGGATTGTATTCCTAAACCCTCATTGATTCCTATTAACATGTATTGTTAGGAGTCAGCTTTCACCCCAAGACTGTTTTGACTTTACTGAAAGCATGACTTTAAAGGAGCAGATGCTTGAGTGTAAAAGAGCCTATATATAACACACATAACTTACATGTGATATCCACGTGATTTTTTTTTTTTTCGTATTTTAACATTTCTGAACCTAGGACTTGTTCCATATATGATGAGTACATAAAAAGTAGTAGCCTTTCTTCCCCTCCCCCCAAGAAACTAATCATTAAATCTATGGTGCATCTTAAATTCAGTCAGTGGATTAGAGAAATTAGAGAAAGCTGATGCACATTTCAAATCTGTACAAAAGGATTTTAAAAAATGTTTGCATACGATGGTCACATTTTCAATCTTACATTTAGAGGAATATAAATCAAAGTAAAATGACTTGAAAGGAGGCTGGTAGTAGACAGCAGGCTACCCACATACCAGGCCAAGATCCAATGCTAACTGCTACCTTGTAAAAGTCTCTCCATTGCTCTGGCCTCAGATTCCCCGTGTGTAAACTACATGAGGTCAAGGGCCTTCTTCCTGGACCAACATTCCATAGCTCTCTGACGTTAGAGGCCTCATGGAGGAAAGAGGTAAAGCACCAAGCAGTCTAATTTGCATGGTCCAGCACTAGGTACAAGGAAGTGCCCAGCTCTTCCGTGTTAGCTCTCCTATGCCCATTATTGTAGCTCTGGTTCTAATTTCCAACTTGGATCATTGTCACTGTTTCGACTTCACAGCAGCTAATTACACACTCTTTCCAGGGAACGGAGACCTCTGAGCAAGGGGCCAAAACCCAGCCGGACACTATCTGAAATTCTCCCTCTCGGCTGTGGTCGGCCTAGATACCTAGAGGCACATGAGGTAGTTAATCGGTCCTTGACTGAAAGAAGTCACCACATTGGTAGTCCAGATATCAAGCTTTCTGAGGAATCAGTATGCCCATCACTTGTCAAGTTTAACCAGCCAGCACCAAACCCAGTCTTTGTTTGATCAAGAAATAAGTAAGCAGCATGAAAAAGGTCCCTATCAGGTGTGCCTAGGGTGCTGGTATCAGTACTATTTTTGAGTATTTTACCATTAGGTCAGGCTGGATATTCCAAACCTTAAAAAGTTAGTAAGGGAAGAACCCATGTAGGCTTTATATGAGAGGATACATGCACTGGCAGCTACTAAAATAGAAAGTTAAATACGGCAATGAGATACTGAAATTTCCCTTCTAAAAAAAGGGGTTGGGGGTAATATGAACACAAGCCGGATTTGCTAAAAAAAAAAAAAAAAAAAAAAAAAGCAGTCTTTGTTCCTTAACAAAATGGTAGTTGACTCTTTATAGAGACTTAAATTTCCAGAATTTAATATAACTGACCCATGTATATTGTCCCAAGGCCCCTATTCCATGCTCAGGAAGAACTAACAGTGTAAAGAAAGCAAATTAGGGTCTCAGTGATAACTTGATATGATTGAGAACACACGCTATCATGCTTCTGTCTTTTCAATATTTAAGTCATCTTAAGTGTTGCTTCATTTGCCAGACTAAGTGTTATAAAAATCTCTACTTTCTCAGAAACGCCTCCCATTCCCAGGAATGGTGAATGATGTTACAATGAACAGCACACTGTCTCATTTCCTCCCATAAGAAATAATCCTCTTTTTCTGATTTTCGTTTTTACTTCGCCTGTGGGACAGTGCCCACTCCCAGGCTGAGAGCATCATGATTTTGCTAGAAAACTGACCAATATTCTTGGCATCAAGATTTACTATAAGCTGAGTTACACGGGAATGGAAGAACATCAAAAGTCCTGGGAATACGAGAAATATCTCTAGGGTGACCCAGAAGTTTGGCACTTTAGCTGGAGACTTGTTTTCATTCGTTCTCAGGCTGTGATTCACCATTTGGTTAACACAGAGCAGGCAGTAGCATTTCATGTTCATCATTTTATTAAGCACCGCATCAGATGAAGAAAGTGTTTTAAGGAGAATGGTCATTTGGGGCTAATAATTTTTCTCTACTATGATTTTATTTAATACTTTTACATGAACAAAACTTATGCCCCCATTATCTCCCTTTTTTCTTTATTTCCAGAAAATAAGACATTCAGACCACCAAGCAGTAAGTAGTTCAGAAAAAGATGATTTTCGTTTTAATTATCTCCTCACTCCATATTTAATGGTAGCTAAGACATTTAAATTCTCTTGGAAACAGAGAATCCATTTATATGCTGAGTTCAAAAACATGAGTGTCTTATTCAGAAGTGATAGGAGGATTGATGAGTTAATGTTGGTAAATCACTTTGCGATTCCCAGGTCAAAAATGTGAAATAAACATGATCATTATTGGTTTCAGTAGAGTCTCAATGATGAACTGTGGTCCAGTGGGGCCTAATTAGGATACAAAAGCTCATAACTTCGAGGCAAGAGGAAAAAATTTTTGCAGTACTTACTTTCACTTAATTCTCTTCTATGCTAAGAGAGTAAAGGGAATGTTCATAATTATTGTTAACATCATTTAACAGCAGGTACTAGGTTGATACAGGTAAAAAATAAACCAAAGGATGTATGGATGTATAACTATGGAAGGATGGATGTCTAGACAAATGGTCAGCTCACAACCAAATACATATAGTCCTCCATGTTATATATTAAGGCTGCTTCTTTAGAAGGCTGTCTTCCTTATCCAATTTACCTCTGTAGAAATAGATCATCATGTTTTGAGTCTTAGAATAGAATAGATTTCATTACCGAATCAAATTTTTGAGGTTTTTAGTTAGGAACTTTCAATATGGATTTGTCCAATTTTTGAGATAATGAAAATCTTTTTGGTTTAATATTTGTTGCTAGTTTCCTTTGGTTGACAAACTGATAAAGATTTTTTCCATTATATTCACACAGAAATTCTCTGAACTATAGAAGGTGCTTGGAATTAATAAATTTCATTAGTGGATTGAATGACATAAAATCGATGAACGGATGGGTAAGAGGCATCACCCAGTCATAGCTTTGCAAGGTCAGAAGGAACCTTGAAAAGTTTTGCATACCTCTAGGAAAGACTAAACTTCAAACATGCGGGACAAGTATCTTTCTTAAAATGGGCTCAATCGCTGTTTCAGTGTTTGCCTTTTCCTGTATGGAAACTCTTCCTAATACGTAGGTCTCTAAAATCAGGTTTATAATTTATCATGTAAGGCTGATATAAGGTAGGGTTTTCCCCAAAAGCACCCATCAGAAAAGACTGGGTTCCCTTAATTTCTGAGTCCTTATAAAGCTTATATCATGTGTTGCACTCTTAAAGATTTTATTTTATTCAACAAAGAACTCTTTATGAAAAACATTCTCTTGAAACCATCTCAAACAATGCTAGTTTTGCATGCTTGTAAGTCACCTAACAGAATTGTTTTGTTTTGTTTTAAGGGAGAAAATAAATTTAACTAGTGATTATTCTTGAGAGTATGACTCTACAGTTGCGAACACTAGATGCCACAAGAATTTTTTTTTTTTTTTTTTTTAATGCTTACAGCACCTGGTCTTCCTAGGTGGTCTCCCATTCAAGTAATAACCAGGCCAAACCCTGCTTAGCTTCCGAGATCAGACATCGGGCTTGTTCAGGATGGCATGGCCATAGATCATAATAAATTTTTAAAAGCATTTTAAAGATTGGTTTTAAAAGCAACACAGTAAGTGGTTAACTTGTACAGTTCATGAATACATACTCACAGGAAAAATAAAGAAAAAAATCTAATATTTTTGGTATTCATATTGCTACAATAATGGTGCCCAATATATCATGCTCACAGGAACTGTGGGACATGTGATTTGTTTGGGCCACTAAGGTATTAAAAGTGTAATCAACAGATATAGGAATGAATACTTGCAGTTGTCACACACAGATCCAAAACTATATCCTATCTATTCTCTATTCTTCTTGTGCTAATATTAGTCATGTTATCTGTCCCGTCATTTCTTGTCTGGAAAATGACATCACTCCCCACTCTAGTCTATCCTGTATATATGTGCTAAATAATCTTCCTAAATTGCAGCTTCAATCAATTTACCTTCATATTTCAAAATTTCTTATTGCTGGCTCCTCTTTGCTTCCTGAATTAAGGCCAGAGTTTTCATCCTAGACTGTCCAACAGTCCACAATATGACATCAACCTACCTTTCCAACTGTACCTCACACTTTCTCCATCACAGGCGAACAGCCTACTTCTTATTCGCAGATATACTCTTTGTTTTCCAGAATCTGTGCTTTTTCTGTGCTTTCGCCACACCTACCCATTCCTGTTGCACACTAACCCAAACCTCAAGTCCAATTTCAAAATAACCTTCTCCATGAAAATTTTCCAGATCTTTCAAAACAGAAGTGATCACTTCTATCTTTAACTCTCCGAAGCATGTTTTTTTACTTTTATCACACATTTTATCACATTCTGTCTTATGCCATAATTACTTGTATTCTTTTTCCAGTCTTTTCAGATCATAAGATTTCTTGAGGACACAGACTGTATCACCTATCGCCTTGTTACTCAAGTATTTTGTTAATCAAAGTGTGGTCCTCTGACCAACGACTCTGGCACCACCTGGGAGCTCCTTAGAAAAGCAGAACCTTGGGCCCCACCTCAGACCTACAGAATCAGAACCTGCATCTTAACAAGACCCCTAGGTGATTCTATGTATTTGATCAAGCTCGGGTAGCCTTTCATTTACTACTTAACTGGCTGGACTGACTAGGAAAACAAAATGTCAAAAACAAAACATAATTTACATGATTCCTTCAAAGATTATTGTGAGTGAATAATGCTTTACTCTACAAAACTATATTAAAGTTATACAGACAGCAGAAGGTTAACTATATCAGCCTCTGAGTGAGGAAAACAAATTCTACCTTGGCCAGCTGAAAATAGCTGAGAGGATTTTGTAGTTTTATGAAACTTATCTATCTATGAGTGTGGAGCCAGCAGAGGGCATGCCCGCTATTGCCAAGAGTATAATTCTCCTCCTTTAATGAGTGGATTGGCTGTGCAAATATTTACATCAAAGTTTTGAAAAGTCTTCTGTCACTGACTTATAATACAGATGTGCAATAGATGTAAGATTTATCCTAATTTGATGCAACAATAGCACTACTTTATCTGTTCTGTAACAAAGCTTTTCTTTTTTTTTCTATGTGATAGATAAATCATAGTGAGGAAATACAGGCTTGTATGACACGTACTCAACTACTGTGAAGTAGGTGCTTTATTTAGTTAGGGATGAGAAATAGTGCAGATCAGGAAAGGCCCTCTTAAAGGGCACCATGCTGGCCACTAGAGGGCACTAACATGTGAATAAAATTATCCCGATTTTCATAATCCAAACAAAAGGTATTTTGCATGTGAATTAACAGGGAAAGTGCTTCAATCTTATACTCCACTTAATAAATGGACAAAGAGCTAACAACTTCAGTGGTGTGGAATTATACCCAACCCCCTTCGTCTTTTAACACAATAGACATTAAAGTGAATAAGATTGAGTCTTAGCATATTATAGGACTAGGGGGTGACAGATGACATTGCCGTCAGCTTGCTTGATTTCCATTATTCAGAAGTCTAGGACCTTCCACTGTATCCTTCTCCCTCAGGACCACCCAAACAACAAAGAAATCCTGAAACTTCTACCTTCTCGTCCAGACTGCTTACTAATGTTTTCAGAAGTTCAAATTGATAATATATCTACTGCAAAAGTATCCTTCAGGGATCAGGAGAAAGAGAAGTGAGGTTGGGTAGGACTAGAGAAAGCAGTATTCACTCTGAGGAGGATCAGTGGGGAGTGAGAATGGTCACATCTCCGGCCACCTCACTGCCTTCGTGGTTGTCCCACAACCATTGGAACTCCCAGGCGGTGTGACTGCCTTCTGCACCTCAGCTAGGAGGGTGAGACTAACCTCGCTCCCGCATCCTTCTCCTCATCTGGTCCCTCTAATCTTTGCGGAGACTCAGGGGTTTAATTACCAGGCAGGCTGCTCTGAGGCAGCCAGGTGTTAGCTGGCAGGAGAACACACGAGAGCCTCTCCCTCCACTCAGCCTCACAGCAATGAAGACATTATTACTCTCAAAGACAGCTCCTCGGAAGTTCTGCCACCACGGCTGATACGAAAGGTTTTACCATGGAGTTTTCATACATAGTCCTCTTTCCTCAGAAAGCACCATTTGTTTGAGTATCTGTAAATAACTCCTGCAGAAGACACAATTTGCTCTAATGTTTTAGAGCTATGGAATTTATTATGATCACAGAACCAGGAAATAGCTAAACCTGGAAACAGGAACATGTCAAATCACCTCCCCACTCTAAGAAATGCATCTTAAATGAAAAGCAAAGTAATCGTTTTGTTTAGTGTTCTCTCTCAATTAGGAAGCTGTACTCTAAGGATGTCAGCATACATATTTTTCCAATACTAAATTTAAAAAAAAACAATATTTCCAAATTCTAAACATTTAAAAGCACTCTTTAAAAATAAAAAGAAATAAGAACACAAGTATTTTTTTTTTTCCTGCCAATATGTCAAGAAGCAAAGAGGAATAGAATGGGCGGAGGAAAGCATATGGCCCTGCGATCTGCTTTCTCAAAGAGTTCTGCCCACAGGTTTTCAGACAGCAACAGCAACAATCATGCCCTCCCTCCCATCTCCTGCTAGTCGGGGTTAGCGCCAAAGCCAAAAGCAGCAGCAACAGTGGAGTACACATTAAAATAGGGACAGGATGAGTGGCTTAGACCCTCTGCCCACCACTACCCCTACCTAACCAGAAACAAGCAACAAACATTTCTTTCTAGAAATTTGTTACTGGCTGTGATCACATGTCCTCCTTGCACTCAGGTTTCTTTTGACCAAATATTACGTAGCAAGATGTGGCTGAGAGGCCTCTGGGACTCACCACTGAAACAGAGGCTTTGTAAGTAAAATATCTGTTAGATATCTGTTCTTTTAGTGCCAGCACATTTCGAAAGTTCAGCCAATGGCTAGGGAAATGTTTGGGACATTCAGAGTCTCCTCTCTGCCAACAGAACTAATCTCACATATGAATTTTTCAGTTCCTGAGTTGAGAGGACAGATTAAATACCGGCATCATGTTTACCTTCATTAAAGAGCGAACGTGCTTTCAAACAAAATCCAACAGGAGAGATTACTGTTCGTGCTAATGGAAAGTGATCAAAAGCCCAAGATGCTTTGGTTAGCTTACTCTGAAACCTGTTCCTGCTTTAGTTTCTATACAAAGTACATCAAAAGAATATAGATGTCACTGGAGACGCAAAATGTTTAAAGTTTCTAGTACTAGTGAGAAACTACTTGAAACTATAGAAGATACGGGAACAAAACGTTAAAGTGAACCTTCTCCCTGCAACATGACACATAACAATCTGCAAATAGTTTAGCCTTTCTGTTTAAACACATACCCGTCCCCCGTCCAGAAATGACAGAGCCTTCTAATCATCTTGTGATTTCAAAGGACTCTGACTTCAAATCAACCTAATAAACTGTGGTGATTTTACGGGCATGTAAGAGGGCTTGAAATGATCAGGAATGTCAAGTGTCCTTCCACGTCCAGTTAGGTGCTCTGCCTCGGTCGGTTTGAACAAGGGCTAAGGCAAGAAGAAAGAGGTAAAACATATGCTGAGCAAAGCACAGCAGCTAAATATGAAACATAAGCTGGAAGCACTACGTGTGAATCAATATGGAGAGTGGAGTTCATAGACAGAAAGAGCAGCTTTCAGAGATCAGCGCTTGCTGTTCATGTGCCAGCTGGGATAAGTAGGAGGGTCACCCACCAAGGGCAGAGTCAGAAGGGTCAAGGACATTTGAGGGAAAGAAACAGTGACACCAAAGGTCTCCCACTTTATCGTGCTTTCTGCGCCCTTGGCCATAGCTCCTGCTTCCCAACTCTATATGGAAAGCAGAGAAGGCTGGATGTTAGGAGTTCTCTTCTACCCCAGGAGCACTTCTCCAGCTCCGGCCTGTACTCAGGGAAAAGAGATCTGGGGCTGATGGACTCCTGAACTCCTGAGCTCAGGCACTCACTGCGATTCCTTGGAGCAACGAGTTGCTATATGTGAGGTGCACAACTTAAGCTTCTCTCATTAGACTGTCCTCTGCCGCTAAAGATCGACACCTATGACAAGTGACATGACTAGCCGCAGGAATACAATGGGAATGCAATACGTGCTTCCTGTCTCCCACCTAACAGCATTCTTTCTCTGTTCTCTCAAATCAAAACTGGCTCTCTCCTGTCAGACCAAAAAGACTGAGAAAGCAGTGTGCAGTGGCCTTGTGAAGCTCAGAAAAATTGTCACCTTGCAAAAATTCAACCAACCAGCAAAACATTACCACTCATTTCCCAGAGCCATGGGGCACCTGTATGTAATAGCCAGGCAGGCCAGCAGGAGTGAGACCCCTCACAGCATGGACAGGGAGCCCTCTCTTAATAGGGGCTAGATATGGCAACCACACATTTAATTTTACTTTTTTTGCCCACATTTAAATCGTTTTATCTCTATTAGAAGGCCAGGATGGAAATGAAATTTCAGCCCTGACAATTTTGCTGCTAGTTTAAGGTTTGCTCCTAAACATGGGCGGCAGGGGTGGGGAGTGGAGTCGGGGGGCGGGTAGGGGCGGGTAGGGGAAGTAAGAGATAGGTGGGAAGGTTGGGATCGAGACAATGCTATTACTCGAAGTCAGCTCGCCTTGGTCTAAGGCTATCCCCTCATTCTACCTGAGAAGTCTCAACTCAGAATGACACCGTTACTAAAATAAGCTAAAAAATACATAGATCATAGGACATCATCAACAGCCAACAGGGCTCAAAAATTCCCTTATCTCCAACTCCTCCCTTTGTTCCTTATGTTCAAACGGTCACTCTGTTTTGATCAACACTTTCTTTGTAGTGTCTCCCACCTCTGTCCCTTTATAATGCCCCACACAGCAGTTTTCAAAGTCTTATCTCCTTCTGCCTACAATAACTTCCTAACTGAGGGCCCCATCTCTGGTTTTCTCCCCATCATCTCGTGAGCCATGAACACAGTTGTAAATTAATCTCACTGAAACACAGTTGGTCACATCACCAACTTGCTGAAAAATCTCCAGTGATTATCAAGCCGCAGTTTAGGACCTTCTCCACAATGCCCTGTCCACATTTACACAGTGACAGGCACAGCCCTCAGACCTTTCTCTCCCCACCGCTACCACCCAAAACCAGAAATAAACAAGTACCATTTTCTAGGATTTGTTAGGGCTGTGATCAGGGGTCTTCCTTGCGCTCAGGTTTCTTTTGACTAAATATTACATAGCAAGATGTGGTTGAGAGGCCCAGTTGTTTGGTCTGACACATGTGGTATGACCCTAACCTACTTTTCCACTGTAATATTCCACTGTCTCTCTATCAACTCTCCACTCTCCATGTTGGCTCGCACATAGAGCTTCCAACTTATTTTTCACATTCAGCTGTTAGGCTTTGCTCAGCATGTTTTGCTCATGTCTGGAACCCTTTCTCCATGGATCTGGAGTAGATGCTGCCTCGTCACCAAGACTCCAGGGTGTGAGACAGCAGGTGAAAATCTAAGAGAACCTGATCCAGGTAAGAGATTGTACATTCAGTGACATACATCTGGGTTGGAATCACAGCAGCACGCTGGACAGGTTAACTTCTCCTTGATTAAGTTTCTTAATTTTTACATGAGGATACTACTCTACCTCGTTCAGAAGGAACAAGGCTAGAAAGCCAGACTGGCACCAGATAACACATGAAGCGGGAAGTCAAGCTGAGGACTGTTGGACAGTGATGTGGCTAGTACAGGGCTGAAGTCTGGAGGGCTGGGACTTTCACATGAGCTTAATCACCAATTAAACTGGATCTAATCTGTCCATATCTTTATAACTTTTCCATTCATCATCACTTATTAATGTTAGCTATGTTATTATTTCTTACTAATGCTTTTTAAATGTTAGTAAATATCTTTGAGCTGGACCTGATTTTTCTATGTCAGGGCTTCGGGGCTCTCATGCACATTACTGCAATAAACACTATCAGGAATAAGTGACAATTCATTCCTATGTTCACTCATGCTTTCACCCTTCAAATATTCACTGAGCGCTACTGTGTGCTGGATGGGGGAAAATCAGCAATGAGAGAGAGGACTGGAATGATATGAGCTATATAAAAGGCTACATGCAACGTCTAAGACATAGCAGGTGACAGGGGTCCCTCCCAGAACAAAGCTTTGAAGCATTAAATTGCTAGTGCAGTTCTCCAGTTTTTCTCTCCTCCCCTGTGATCATGAAGGAGGCCTCTAGATGGTAGGATAGAAAGATCAAAGCAGTCTGCATCCCAGAGCTATGCATGGTGGACAGTAGTTCTGGAGAGACAGCAGATCCACAGCAGACACTGTATGAGTGAGAAACAAACTTTTATTTTTTTTTAATCTCCCTGAGTATTTAGGGTTGACTCTTTCTATAGCATAAGCCGATTCTATCTTGACTAACGTAATAGCTTCATTTTCTCAAATAATCACCATTTGGCAATTAATCATGATACTAATGCCTCGTGGCAGGGCTCATATTTATTGTCCTTTATTTCTTTTAACTTCCTTAACTTTACTCATAATCATGCTTTGCCTCTTCAACTAGGCTAGAGCCTCTTGAATATAGGCTTATACTCATAGGGCTCTCCTCTTCACCCTCTATTTCACATCCCCCTACCTCCCATTTCCCCCCAAATTTAGAAGTGAGCCTTACACAAAGCCACTTTTAACTCAAAACTGATAATATAGTATTTTCCCACTAGGAAATAATTCCAAAAATATAATGACAGTTATTTTTTTTCATTAACCAATACCACTTTGCTGGCATGGATAGTTAGGAATTAAGTACAATAACTACAAAAAGACTTTAGGGGTTTGTCTGTGGATGAAACTTCAGTCATGGCCTCAGGATTCTATGCCAACCATGGGTAATCATAGGTTGGCTTGGTGATCATTTCTTACTCACTTATATATGTTGCTCTCAATGTCTGTGGCCCTATTTAGTGATACAGGTCTGGGCTTCTAGGATTCTCATTCATTCATCTGTTCATTTATACAATCATTCTCTGAGAATTAGCAGAGAATAACGGTTATGGAATCAGACCAGTTGTGAGACCAAAAGCCAGTCACTTAATCTCCTTATGCCCCCAGTTTCCATACCTGTAAAGGGAGAGTTAAAAATGTATCTTGTAAGGTTGTTGTGATAATTTTACAAGTTAATGTATGTAAGATACTTGCAAAGCTACCTTAAGTACAGTTGACCCTTGAACAAAATAGTTTTGAACTGTGTGAGTCCACTTATACATGCATTTTTTTCAATAAATACTGTAAATGTATTTTTTCTTCTTTATGACTTTCTTAACAACATTTTCTTTTCTCTAGCTTGCTTTATTGTAAGGTCAGAGTATATAATACACATACCATACAAAATCTGTGTTAATGGACTGTTTATGCTATTGCTAAGGCTTCCGGTCAACAGTAGGCTATTAGTAGTTAAGTTGTTGGGGAGTCAAAAGTTATACATAAATTTTCGCCTGCATTGGGGTGGGGGAGGTCGGTGTCTCTATCTCCTGCATAGTTCAGGGCTCAATTGTACTAATATACAGCAATACCAGGCATGTTGTAAGTACTTAGAATGCTAATGTTACTGTTAACTGAGTACCTACTACATGGCAGATATTAGAGAAACAAGAATGACTAAGAAGCTGCCCAATTCCTAAGGAGTTTACAATCTCATAAGGGTGATAAATATATGAGCAAATAAGTGAATTGAAGTGTTACAGAGCCACAGCCTGAAAGAAAGAGAAAATACACAGCAGACGCAGACAGGCACACACAGATGCACGTTCACACACACACACGTGCATGACTACTGGTAACTGGTGAGTTACAAACAAGAAGGTGCTCCTTCTCTTTGGGAAGGGAAGCCGGAAAAGGCTCCAGGGAGAATGTCATAGCCAAATTGAGTCTTAAGCTATAAACAGATGCTTGCGAGGAGGAATGGCAATTGCCAGGATGTCCGGGCCATTAAAGAGTGTGAGAAGAGGCATAGAACAATACTTATTTCATTTACTCATTCAATAAATATTTATCAAATGCCACCTATGTGCTTGGCACAGTTTTAAGTACCAAGACACAGCAATAAGTAATACTGATGAGGTTTTTGCTTTCACTGAGCTAACATTCTAATAGAGGAGACTAACATTCCACTGTCTCTCTATCAACTCTCCACTCTCCATGTTGGCTCGCACATAGAGCTTCCAACTTATTTTTCACATTCAGCTGTTAGGCTTTGCTCAGCATGTTTTGCTCATGTCTGGAACCCTTTCTCCATGGATCTGGAGTAGATGCTGCCTCGTCACCAAGACTCCAGGGTGTGAGACAGCAGGTGAAAATCTAAGAGAACCTGATCCAGGTAAGAGATTGTACATTCAGTGACATACATCTGGGTTGGAATCACAGCAGCACGCTGGACAGGTTAACTTCTCCTTGATTAAGTTTCTTAATTTTTACATGAGGATACTACTCTACCTCGTTCAGAAGGAACAAGGCTAGAAAGCCAGACTGGCACCAGATAACACATGAAGCGGGAAGTCAAGCTGAGGACTGTTGGACAGTGATGTGGCTAGTACAGGGCTGAAGTCTGGAGGGCTGGGACTTTCACATGAGCTTAATCACCAATTAAACTGGATCTAATCTGTCCATATCTTTATAACTTTTCCATTCATCATCACTTATTAATGTTAGCTATGTTATTATTTCTTACTAATGCTTTTTAAATGTTAGTAAATATCTTTGAGCTGGACCTGATTTTTCTATGTCAGGGCTTCGGGGCTCTCATGCACATTACTGCAATAAACACTATCAGGAATAAGTGACAATTCATTCCTATGTTCACTCATGCTTTCACCCTTCAAATATTCACTGAGCGCTACTGTGTGCTGGATGGGGGAAAATCAGCAATGAGAGAGAGGACTGGAATGATATGAGCTATATAAAAGGCTACATGCAACGTCTAAGACATAGCAGGTGACAGGGGTCCCTCCCAGAACAAAGCTTTGAAGCATTAAATTGCTAGTGCAGTTCTCCAGTTTTTCTCTCCTCCCCTGTGATCATGAAGGAGGCCTCTAGATGGTAGGATAGAAAGATCAAAGCAGTCTGCATCCCAGAGCTATGCATGGTGGACAGTAGTTCTGGAGAGACAGCAGATCCACAGCAGACACTGTATGAGTGAGAAACAAACTTTTATTTTTTTTTAATCTCCCTGAGTATTTAGGGTTGACTCTTTCTATAGCATAAGCCGATTCTATCTTGACTAACGTAATAGCTTTCATTTTCTCAAATAATCACCATTTGGCAATTAATCATGATACTAATGCCTCGTGGCAGGGCTCATATTTACTGTCCTTTATTTCTTTTAACTTCCTTAACTTTACTCATAATCATGTTTTGCCTCTTCAACTAGGCTAGAGCCTCTTGAATATAGGCTTATACTCATAGGGCTCTCCTCTTCACCCTCTATTTCACATCCCCCTACCTCCCATTTCCCCCCAAATTTAGAAGTGAGCCTTACACAAAGCCACTTTTAACTCAAAACTGATAATATAGTATTTTCCCATTAGGAAATAATTCCAAAAATATAATGACAGTTATTTATTTTCATTAACCAATACCACTTTGCTGGCATGGATAGTTAGGAATTAAGTGCAATAACTACAAAAAGACTTTAGGGGTTTGTCTGTGGATGAAACTTCAGTCATGGCCTCAGGATTCTATGCCAACTATGGGTAATCATAGGTTGGCTTGGTGATCATTTCTTACTCACTTATATATGTTGCTCTCAATGTCTGTGGCCCTATTTAGTGATACAGGTCTGGGCTTCTAGGATTCTCATTCATTCATCTGTTCATTTATACAATCATTCTCTGAGAATTAGCAGAGAATAACGGTTATGGAATCAGACCAGTTGTGAGACCAAAAGCCAGTCACTTAATCTCCTTATGCCCCCAGTTTCCATACCTGTAAAGGGAGAGTTAAAAATGTATCTTGTAAGGTTGTTGTGATAATTTTACAAGTTAATGTATGTAAGATACTTGCAAAGCTACCTTAAGTACAGTTGACCCTTGAACAAAATAGTTTTGAACTGTGTGAGTCCACTTATACATGCATTTTTTTCAATAAATACTGTAAATGTATTTTTTCTTCTTTATGACTTTCTTAACAACATTTTCTTTTCTCTAGCTTGCTTTATTGTAAGGTCAGAGTATATAATACACATACCATACAAAATCTGTGTTAATGGACTGTTTATGCTATTGCTAAGGCTTCCGGTCAACAGTAGGCTATTAGTAGTTAAGTTGTTGGGGAGTCAAAAGTTATACATAAATTTTCGCCTGCATTGGGGTGGGGGAGGTCGGTGTCTCTATCTCCTGCATAGTTCAGGGCTCAATTGTACTAATATACAGCAATACCAGGCATGTTGTAAGTACTTAGAATGCTAATGTTACTGTTAACTGAGTACCTACTACACGGCAGATATTAGAGAAACAAGAATGACTAAGAAGCTGCCCAATTCCTAAGGAGTTTACAATCTCATAAGGGTGATAAATATATGAGCAAATAAGTGAATTGAAGTGTTACAGAGCCACAGCCTGAAAGAAAGAGAAAATACACAGCAGACGCAGACAGGCACACACAGATGCACGTTCACACACACACACGTGCATGACTACTGGTAACTGGTGAGTTACAAACAAGAAGGTGCTCCTTCTCTTTGGGAAGGGAAGCCGGAAAAGGCTCCAGGGAGAATGTCATAGCCAAATTGAGTCTTAAGCTATAAACAGATGCTTGCGAGGAGGAATGGCAATTGCCAGGATGTCCGGGCCATTAAAGAGTGTGAGAAGAGGCATAAAACAATACTTATTTCATTTACTCATTCAATAAATATTTATCAAATGCCACCTATGTGCTTGGCACAGTTTTAAGTACCAAGACACAGCAATAAGTAATACTGATGAGGTTTTTGCTTTCACTGAGCTAACATTCTAATAGAGGAGACTAACAATAAACCAGTAAACAAATAAATAAAGCAAAGACCTACGAAGAAAATAGTGGGTAAGACGGCTAGAGTGAGACTAGTGAGTAGTTTGCCCGACCAGAGAATAGAGAGTGAGAGATGTAAGAAGAGGCAGAGGGAAACACCACGCCCCACCCGCTGTTTCCTATGCAGAGGACTTTCCCTAACCTCTCCTGGCCTCTTAATCCATCCACCTTTCCTTCTCCAGGATGTGGAGTGAACTGCGGGCTGGAAGCTAGAGGCAGCGTGATGGCCCAGGCACCCCCTCTTGGCTAACATTAACTCCACTGGGTACAGCTAATCTACCACTGGGCAGAGTTAGAATTTTAAGCACCGAGGGTGGGGGAGGGGTGTTTTGGTCTCTTTCTCCTTCTTTCTTCACACAGAGACTCGCTCGCAAACTCAAAACTTTCCCGCAGGTAAACTGTTATCTGGCGCAGACTGGGGAATAGAGAGGCAGGCAGCCTGTTTTTGCTCTCAACCTAAGATATAATTTCTAACTCAGTTAACTGTTATCAGTTAAAAAGATGCATCTTGGCCTTTATCTACCTCATTACGCTTGTCTTATTTCTCAGTTGGCTTAGAACTCGGGAAGGGAAGAGAACTCTTAAGATAAAAGTTTTTTATACAATAAAGCCTTCCTTCCTCCAACAGAGACCTCAAAACTAAATTAGGAACCACTATCCTAATCTGTCAAACCTGTCACCTTAACGAAAAATTCTTCGAATCTCTTACTTAAGAGCTCCAAAGACATTGCTAGGTATTCGACTGAAAAGTCTGGCCCAAATAGTATATTAAGGTGAAATTCACTAGAAGTAGCAAAATCTTGTAGGGTGGGGTAGGAAAAAGAATGGTTTCGGTGCCAGCATAAAACTCTGGGTACAAAGTTCATGGTCGGTAGCCACAAAGAGGAAGATGAGGAAATGTGAAGTCTTTAGATATTCTTACCTTGTGATTTCATATCTACATGTTTTTTAAAAACATGCTAGAAAAATAATTTCTTGAATTTATCTTTTCGCTGAAGAATTTAAAAGCATTTTCAATATATTTACACACTTGTTCTACACCTTCATTACGAGATAGGGTAGGACTATAATGTTATCAATGAAGAAATATTGATGGCATGGTTATTATCTACAGGGCTGAGTTCTGAGCATTAGAGAAAAAAAAAAAAGAAGAAAAAGAATGACATAGATGGTTCCTGACCCTTGAAGGCCTTACCGTACACTTAGAAAGACTGCTCAGGCTCCCAAGGCATAGTATTAAAACAACAACAACAAAAAATCCAAGACAAGTGTCAAATAGATGGCAAAGACTTTTAAAAATGCTTCAGGAGTTCATGTGGGAAAAACATCTGTTGAAATCAAGAGTGATTACGATAGTTTTACGGAAGATTTTATAGATGCAAAAACATCAGAAAAATGTTAAAATCTCAACTACACACACTGGAGCAACTACACTTAGAAACTGCACCTCTGGTAGAAGCTCCCAGCAGATATGCAATGTGTGTGTTGTACTTCTTTGTGCAGCCCTGCAGTGCCTGGCATTGCACTCTAAACTGGTAGGTGTCTCCTGAATCAGTGTGACACACTTAATGGGTACCCTGTTTCCCGATTTCACACTGCTCCATTTCACTGCTCACATTCCAGCCAGGAGCTGCTGACCGCACTATACATACAGGAAATGCTCTACCCACTGTGCCATTCTCACAGAGCTGCTCTGCCACAGGGATGATGAAAAGCACAGACTCTCCACCTACTTTCATTCGCTAAGGTTCTGCCAGCTCTGCTGGCACAATCAGAGGCCTGCAGAATTTTACTACAGACATTGCCTTCTCTCTCATCAAGTCTCAAGGCTTGATGGGGACAGGAGGCAAGTGTTAATAGCAGGACAGATTACGAAGTCTACATTCTCTACAGGAGAAGAAAGGCAGGCCAGGATAAGGTGGGAAATAAAAGGAGGCACCAGGGCTATGCTCATCCTGCCCAGGCAATACTGGCTGCCGCATTCATTATATTTTTTCTGGCTGCACAGACATGTTGCTATGGAACTGATACATGCCACTGCTACCTGGCCTCCAGCAAATAAAACCTCGGCGCTGGCCACAGCCTTTCCCTAGAGTTCCCTTAAAGGGATACTATCGATGGTGAGCATAGTTCCAGCTAAATAACAACAGCAGTATTGTTCCAGGGTCCAGCCCCGCCACATACCATAAAATGGAGCGCGGGGACTTGTGTTTTACTAAGTACACATGTGTGTGGCATGTGGACCTACATGGTATAAACCCAAAGTGTGGGACCAGTCTCGGAGCTGCTTTTAAGTAAGAAACTCATGGTTTCAGTTTATGTTTAGCTACCCCTCTTCCCCCACCAACTGGTAGAAGCAACCAGCTCATCCTGTTTTGGGTAATGATTTGATGCCTCCTGACCGTCAACTTCAAACGACTTATGACCCCCAGCAGATTACCAAAGTAGCCACAGGTGGTCGGCGTCAGTTCAGGTGGTAGCATTTTATCCCTTTATCATTTCTAGCCTCATTCAAAGTAGGCACAGAATCTGGTACTTCCCCACTGGCCCTTATTTGTCCTCTATTTTATTCTTATCGACCTTTTGATTCCACAGAGACCTTTAACTTCCCCCAGAGAGCAGCAGATCTCAACATCCCACGTTATCCTGTGCTGTGCTCTGGGGATAAACCTTTTGGGCTTTTCTGGGATGAGATGGGGAAATGAAAACCCTCAAGTTTACACTTCCATTGAATGCACATTCATGCATACCAAACATCTAGGGACAGGAGAGATCAATATGAGAGTAACAAGCAGGCAATCTTTCAGTGAACCGGCAATCCTTGTTCTCATTTCCATTCAGGACACTGGTGGAAAGCTGACTATCTCTGTACTCTGATAAGGAGACACATCAAGTCCCTTAAAAATGACTCCAATTATGGTAGAAAAGAAGCTTCCATTTGTTGATAAAGTGATTAAGTTAATGAGTAGGATAAAATAATGGTCACAGGCTCTCAGAACTACACTTCAACCAATCTCTAGATGAGATGAAATGTTTTGGAAATAAGTGCACTTAGCTAATCAACCTAAATGAACACAATCCAGAGCCATGTCTAGCACACGCACCCTTGAAAAAAACCACACACAAATCCACCTTCTGGGATTCCAATGGAGAACTGTATTCTCACACCTCTTTCCATCATACCCACAAGTGAATTCTCATGTAAAAAACAGGGTAACTTTTTTTTCTTTTTAAATGAAGAAATGTTCTTCTGAAAGTCTTTATGACAGTAGGCCAAATTCATACTGCATGATAAGAAATCCATTAAGCATTACTCTGCGGGTGCAGACAGCCATGAGTGGGGGCTTGCAGGTCTGCAGCTGGCCAATGCACACCTGCAGGTGCACCTCAGCTTCTAGCTGCAACACAGATGTATCACCGAGTCTCAGCACATGATGTGGCATTGCAAATGCAGTGGTTTGGTAAGGGTGTAAAGGAAAATCTGCCGTCGCAGATGAGGTTCATAACAGAAGTGCTCTGGGTACATCTGCTCCACAGACCTCTCTTAGTAGTAGGCAAGTATAAGTCCTAGAAAGTTAAACAGCTAAACAGCTAAACAGCATCATTCCTAACACTTGTCTTAGAGAGATGTTATCATTATTTTATTGGTATTATATCAGGTCCAACCACCTAGAACTCTGTATCTTCAGAAGGAATTGGGATTCAAAAGACAGTTCTATGTTGGGACAGCAGGGGATGGAGGGATGAAGAGACCACGCAGCTGAGAATCAAATGCCTGTCTCATAATTTCCAGCTCTGCTGCTATCTGAGAAGCCCCCAGACCAGGGATGTGAAACACTCTGGGCCTCAGCGCCTGTCTGAGCACAGGGGTTTTGCCAGATGAGCTCCAAGGTCCCATTTAGTGCTCATGTCCTGTTACTCTCTTATGGCATTCATGAAACAAGTTCATGCATGATGCATGCGTCATGTGAACAAAACACATGGTTTCTCCTTGCCCACGGCCGTGTTTCTGGGCATCAGTCACTGAAAAAAAAGAAACTTCCTCTGTCATCCTCTCTGCAAGTCTGACAAGGTAACAGCAGTGATGGTAACAACTCATAAGAGGCAACACGTGTGAACAGCAAAAAGAAACGGCAGAAAAATACAAGAGGGAAACCTTCCCCTCTGAAGGGAGATGTGATGCGTAGAAAGAACATCTTGGTTCTAACTGAGAGAGAACTTCTAGAGAATTTGTGCTAGCAAGCACTTTTTCTTAGGGTATCACAGTAATTGGATGAAATTTTGATGTAGATAAAGATATATAAAAGAAGCCAAGGATCACTTACCCTATGAAAACAGCAGATTGGTTTCTCTGGACCCAAAAAACGAACTAATTTCTTTGGAAAACTGGAAAAGAAAAAGATTTAAACAACATTAAATCCATTCCTTAAACCAGCACAGGTACTCAGGCCTGGAGATTATGAGGAATTCTAGCACCTGGGTCTTCGGCACTTACCAGGGGCACAGTACATGTTTGAAGAATGGTGGATGTACAATGATGTGGCTGACTACATGAATTTTTTAAAAGAGCTTTGAACAATCAATATGTAGAAAATAATCATATGCATGAGTCCTTTATCACGAGATATGTGAAACTTATGACAAAGAAATGTATATTATGGTGCCTGAGAAGTCATTTTTAGGTGGATCTTTCAAAATGTCACATCTGCACTGCCATCATGGGACTAAATGAAGTTGTCTCAATAAGTAACCACAGTACCCCATTACTGCACTTTGCCCCTTCCCAAATGGTACACTCACAACTCCATTCACACCCCACTGAAGTCAATGACCCCATAGGGATCCGTAATTGAGCTCAGATGGGAATGTAGACTTGCCAGATAGGTACTGGGGGCCACATATCAGGCCGACTGAGTAATCCCGTGAGGAAGCCACGGTGTCTGAGATAAAGTGTGGGAAAGAACCGAGATGATGTGAGTGTTGGAAAAGGAAGCCTAAAAGACAAAGGGAGATAAGGGAGTGACAGCAACGGACCGCGTAATCGACATCACATAAAGAACTAAGCTCAAGATCCAAGTTTTTAAAAATTTCCAGAGACTGTTTTAATGACGCCTTTGCAGGTTTAGGAGAGGATATAAAGCAAAGTTAGTCTAGCTCCTGAAACAGGCAATTTTCACATGATCCCAGAGCATTTGGGATTAAGCCTGACAGCTATAAAGAGGCCATTGACTTTTCTTCCCTTTCTCTAAAAAGAAGAGAGCTCTGGCCACTAGGGCAGGATGGAGCGTCTCCTCTTCAGGACGTCCACTGGTGGTGAATTCCCAGACTCAGTTTCTCAGAATCTGAAGGGCATGCCTCAGTTCCAGAAAGAAGTCACCAGCTTTACCGTCAGCCTATGCTAGGAGAGGTGGGGGCTACTGAGATGATGAGATTCTGACTCTTGAGAAGTTTATACTCTAATTGAAAACACTACGGGGAAACAACACAAGCAGTGAAAGACAGTACACGCTGCTACGATCTCTGAGCACCTTCTTTTAAAAGCAACACTTTATAATCCACTCACATACATTAACCTTTTCATCCTAATGGCAGACGAGATGTCTACACTAAGAATCACAAAGACCACAAAGCTGATATCGGAGGAAGACCTGACTCTGAATCTCAGCTCGGTCACATATCAGCTGTGTGATTCAAGTTATATAAACTCTCTGAACCTTTTCCTCATTTGCATAATGGCAATAATAATACTCACTTCATATAATGTCTCAAGTTCCTAGTGCAGAGCTTGGCAGGTAGAAGAGACTTAATGAAAAGAAAAAGCTTTAATGCCATGTGGCATGACATGTCTACATATCTGTAACACTAGAGAAGGGAGACACAGGAAAGAGTTCTATAATTTCATAATTTATCAAAGTGTCAGTACTTCTATTCTTTTTCCTCAACTCACAATATTAGGTGAGACAAATGAGAAAAGTAAAACTGTTCACTGTGAAAAATTAGATAATATAGATGGTGGCAAGGGGGGCAAATAATACACATCAACAAAAGTCCCACTAATAAAAAAATTTTGGCTTATGTGGTTCCAGGCTCTCTCCTGCGCTCAAGCACACAGAGGATGTTATATGTATACTTAAATGGATAAAATGATAGTATTCATATTGTTTTGCAGTCTGATAACGTTTTACTTGTTATATTGTAAACCTCTTTTGATATCAATACATCTATCCCTAACAATTCTTAAGGATTGCAAGAGTATTGCATTGAAAGAAGGAATCACTAAATATATATTTGTTGAATTTACAGAATCTACCAAAGCGACCCACATTTATGAGAAATGACTACACGTGAGGTAGTGTGTGGTTCTTATTATTCTACCTTTTTGTCAAGATTGAAAAAAAAAAAAAGGCAGATTGTATAAATATAAGAAGTGTTAACGTCAAAGACTGCTCCTGGTTTGAATGGGAGTAGCTTCGAAGAATACCAATTAGCACTTACGCACAGGGAATAAAATCACAAATAACAATATTCAGTGAGTTTCCAATATATTGAAAGGGGACAAAATTTCAAAGGCTAGGGCTAGTGATGAATGGAGATGCCTATTTCAAGTATGAAATCTCAAGACTGAAGTTAAAGAAGTATCCCTGTTTTCAGTCTGATAATGGTGGATTTATGCGTGATACAGAGAAAGGTAAACAGAAAACAAAACTCTTGAGTGACCCTAAAAATTATAATCACAACATATAAACTTCGAAACCTGAAAAAAAAAACAACACAAAACAGAATTTACCACGTTTAGAAGATAGCAAGAATTGGAAATACCACTTTTGAGGGGAGGACTGGGGAGTGAATGTATCCTCACAATCGGCAAAGAGTGTGGAGCTAATTCCTCCTCCAGTTATGAATGTTGCTGACTCTAAGTATTGCCAACACTGCTCCTACAAGCAGGCAGGAGGTGGAGGATTGGCAGGAAGCAACAGAGAAAGAAAGACAGGACATACTGTGGCAGCAGAGAAATGCCAAATCAGACCAGCCAAAAAAATCCTGCAGAGATCAAAAGTGGAGAAACAAAGTAATACAGAGTTTGATTTATGAAACCCCAGAATCCACAGTGAATGAACAGGTGATATCTCTTTGCATGCTACCTCCCAACAAAAGGGCCCTAGAAGTACATCTCTTGTCCAGCTTATGCAATTTTTAGGGGAAGTGATAATATGTGGTGGGGATCACACTCTTTGACCATGTGAAATAGAATCAACATCAGGAGATAAGAACACAGACCTTAAATTTTAGAATTAGATGGAATCAGACAAAGCATCTCTTCAACAACTCACACTAGAGACTTTACTTCACACAGAATATGCACTGAACTACTCTTAATGGATCTCTTTTGATGGTACAATTCAGGAGCTAGTAAGATGTCCCTAGATCTAACAATGAACTTCTTATAGGGACAGAATTTTTGCTTTGCTAAACTCTCTCTTATGGTCATTACTTTCTCCATGAGACAGAACCAGATAGTCAAGCTGTGTTGTGTGCCATATAACATTTCTTTTACGCACTCAAACCTAAATAATACACATTCTTCAATTTGCTGTCAAAGGGACCTTTGTATCTTTTGACAGTGTACATGGAATGGCCCAGAACACATTTTGCATAGCAGAACTAACCATCGAAAATTGTGGTTTCAATTCTAAAATCCTCACCCAATTGTGTGTCTCTGATAAACATGACCTACCCAGAAAAACTATGCTGATATATATTCCACACTTACAATATATTCTACAGACTTTGTAAAATTTTACCTTGCCATTGTATAATGTCATCCTGAGTAAACGACAGATTCCTTAATATTAACTACTAACATTGGCTGAGCAGTTAATTTGTGCCAAGTTTTTATCTATGATCTGTAATCTGCACAAAATCTCTGTAAAATAGGTTCTGTTAGCCCCATTGTACAGATGAGGAAAACAAAGTTCATGACAAGTAACCTATCCAAGGTCACATACACAATAGGCGACAAAGCAAGAGTTCGAAGCGAGGTTTGTCTAGGTTTCACAGCCAAAGAGAAAAGAGATGAGCTTCCTGGCAACATGCATGTGGATTTTTACATGAAAACCACAATACGTAGTATTCTGTCAAACACACAAAAACAAGCACTTGCTTTTTCTCATAAAGCAGATGTTCCTTTTTCAGGTCATTTTTCGGGAGCAGCAAGTGAGGATGCTAGAACAAAGTTATCCATGACATTCAGTGGTAAGCTGTGCTTTAGCTGTCCAACAGGTGCTAGACAAGCATTCTTCAGGCAGAACAGCAGGACCAAAGTGCTGACAGTTGCAGCGACACAAAATGTAGCCTTGGCAAGTCAGTCTAACAATTACTTAGCATCATTCTGATTATGAGCCACAAGCATGCAATCAACAGCATAGAGACGATCTTAAATGATCTCCATCAGCATTTTACTTTAGCTATCAAAGCGTGGCAGATGAAACACACTCTCATCTGACCTAAACATAATGTTAATGACCCAAACATAAAGAATGTGCAGGAATAATAATGGTACAAGAACAATGGCCTTGCTGGGGGCCATTGGTTATGTAGGAGATGCATTTTATTTTATCGACTTTTTCAATTATTACCTCAGAGTAAATACCGTTTATATGTTTCTCATTTGATAAATTTACCTATAATCTAACTCAATTTAAAGATTTAAGTAAGTTTACAAATTCCCCCGATTTCATATTGTATATTGTACATTTCTCTAAAAAGAGCAGTTTTCATAGTCCATATGAATTTTTGTGGCCTGCATCTCCCCATTAAACTGTGGTCCAGCTTCAAAAGCATGGTATTTATATCATTTATCTCTGTATTCTCAACACTTAGCCTAGCCTCTGGCATATAT
This sequence comes from Pteropus vampyrus, assembly GCF_000151845.1. Taxonomy (NCBI): domain Eukaryota; kingdom Metazoa; phylum Chordata; class Mammalia; order Chiroptera; family Pteropodidae; genus Pteropus; species Pteropus vampyrus. The sequence continues at coordinate 3,722,024 of NW_011888861.1, read as the reverse complement.
AGTAGACATTCAAACTACGCAGAAATGAATGAATTCTCATTGGACCATTGATAAGAAGGCATACTTACTGAGTGCATGAATGACCCTAAGTTGTTCTGAGAAGTCATTCGAACTTCAAACAGCAATATCTGTATTCTAAAATCTGTCTATATAAAGTGAAATGATGATTGTAAATATATACCATGAAATTCAGTAGAGATCTTTTCTTAAGGAATAAAAACATACAAATATAAAAATAAGGAAATACTGCCCTCATACCGACTGAAGAAACTCATTTGCAAAGGGACTCTCACCAGACTCTGTTTTGAACATTAAAGCCTATGACTTGAGGGGGAGATAGTATTTGGGTGTGGCTTCTAAGGAAAATTATTAAAATCTTTATCGGTTGGAGAACCCGATCTGGAAGAGAAAGACTAATTATTAGATTATAGGAAAATAAAGAGTTCCACTTTCGCAAAAAGAAAAGGGAAAAAGCAACAAAGTTTTCAATATATCGGCACTCTTACTACCAATGCCTATCACTTCACTAACAAATTTCAGTTTGGGTGGTAAGATTCTATGAAATGGCACTAAGGCTCTATTTTGCCGTTAGATAAATACTATATCTGCAGCAAAATGTGACATCTCACCAGATTCATCTATTATTGGAATTCTATTTAGATTGTACAAAATGATTACTTTGCCACTCTATGAAAGAAAACTGTGTGTGTGTGTGTGTGTGCGCGCGCGTGTGTGTGTAGGATTTCTAGTGATCTCAAAGGCATTATATATAATGTTTTAAAGTCCATGTTTAATATTCTAGAATTGCCAAACACATCATATAAATTTCTCAAAGACAGTGTCTATATGCTTTAACAATTCTTCTAGCAGTTAGTATATTTATTGTGTGAATGGTCAAAAGGTTGAACAGAAGGCAGAGCAAAATCAGCAAACCAACAGTATCTCAAAATCCCAAAATTGGCATCACTGCTTTAGCGAAGCTGTACCTCTGACTTGGAGGGAGGGGGAAGAGAAGCAGGATGCTATTTTTAGAGTGAAAGGCAGCAAGTTTTTTGTGCTCTACACTTCAGGGCCATGTCCCTGCAGTATAACTCCTCTCACTGCAGTTAAAGATTAGAGCTACCTCACTAAAGTTCAGTATAAACAGGAAATACCATAGAAGAAAGAAAATTAGATACTGTGACTTTAAAAAAAGCTGCCTATGTTAGAAACATTTCAGTCACATCTGGCAGCAGCATCGGTGATGCTGGATGCAGAAGCTATTGCCCCAATCAAATAACTAAGGATTAAAAAACACACTTCTGGAAAAAAAGTTAGAGTTCAGTAAGTACTTAAAAGCCATAATATCTTATATCTCTGTGAGCTTTATAGTTTTCAAAGTGCTCAAGTATGGCGTGAATAGTCAGCAGTCAACATCACTATATACTATATATGGTTCTAAAAACGTGATCTCTTAAATGTCTAGAATAGCCAGGGGCTAGTAAACTTTTTCAGTAAAGGTCCAGCTGGCAGATATTTTAGGCCTTTTCACTTAGTACTGCCACCATAGCACAAAAGCAACCATGACAATACTATATAAATGAACATGGCTGTATGCCAATAAAACTTTATTTATAAAAACAGGTGGGGGTGGGATATGGCCTATGGGACAGAGTTTGTCAATCCTTGGACTAGAATATCATTATACAGTTGCCCTGGAACAATATGAGCTTAAACTGCTCGGGTCCACTTATATGTGGATTTTTTTTCAATAAATATATACAGTACTATAAATGAATATATTTCTTGAAATAAATGACAATATCACACAGTTATCCAAAAACAGCGAATGGCTTATTTCTGCAGCATCCATCCACCATTAAATTTCTTTTTAAGAAGCAGCAAGAGAAGATCTTTCAATGTCATGTGGAGTTTTCCAGAATAGGAAGTCCCTATACATTCATCTCTGTATTACATACATGCAAAGGCTGCCCCACAGAACCCTAGATAAATGCTCAAAAGATTCTTGAAGTAGTGCATTGACTAGACAAGCAAGAACACCTATGTACAACAACAAAAACACACCATCTGATTAAAAATGGGCAAAGGCTTCAGAGAAGATATACTAATGGCCAATAAGCACACGAAAAAATGCTTATCATCACTAATCATTAGAGAAATACAAACCAAAGCACAATGAGATACTACTTCACACCCTTAAGGTGGTTATTATAAACAACAACAATAATAAAACAAATGAAAACCAGAAAATAACATGTATTGGATAGGATGTGGAGAAAACAAAACTCTTGTATATTGTTGATGGGAATGTAAAATGGTACAGCTGCTGCGGAAAAAGGTACAGTGATCCCTCAAAATATTAAAAAAAAGACTTACCATATGATCATCCAACAATTCCACTTCTGGGTCTACACCCAAAAGAACTGAAAGTATAGACTTAAACAGATATTTATACATCCATGTTCATAGCAGGATAATTCACAGTTGCCAAATGGTGAAGCCACCAAAGTGTGAATAAACAAAATATTGTATATACATATATGGAATGTTATTTAGCCCTAAAAAGGAAGGAAATTCTGACACATGCTACAACATGGATGAACCTGGAGGACATGTTAAGTGAAATAATCCAGTCACAAAAGGAAAAATACAGTATAATTCCACTTATATGAGGAACCAACGGGTAGTCAAATTCATGGAGCCAGAAAGTAGAATGGTGTTTGCCAGCGGCTGTGGAAAAGGGAGAATGAGGAATTATTGTTTAATAGGTATAAAGTTTCAGTTTGGAAGATGAAAAATATTCTAGAGATGGATGGTGGTGATGGTTGTACAATGACGTGAATGTACTGAATGCCAGTGAACTGTATACGCTTAAAAATAGTAAATTTTATGTTATATATATTTTACCACAATTTTTTTTTTTTTAAAGAAGGGACTTGTGATCATTTGGCCCCCTAAGGGAGCTGCTCAGATGATCAGTTTGGACCAGGAGGGAAAAAACTCAGGGTAAGGGTATATACCAAATTTTTAGACAGCTAAAGCCAGTGGTGTGCAGGGAAATGTTTAATCACCAGCTGGAAGGGAGAGAGGAGGCCTGCTTTGTAGCATTTGCAGGTTTCTGTAGTGTAAACACTCCCACCATGGCCGATTTCAAGCTAGCAACATGATGCCAACTTGTTCTCTAAATTCCTGAAAATTTAACAATTGGCTCATGAGAGCCTGTACAAGCTGGCTCCAACGCACCACTGGGGAAGCCCATTTCCCTCATCCCACCAAGATCAATAAACTCAGTTTTATATTTAAAATAAACCCCCAAAGCTAAAGTCCTTCATTAATTTCAGGCCTCTTACCTACTAAAAGTTGTCTATTCACACTTCCACATCTTTCCTTCTAGTCCCATCTGGAATAAACCTACCTTGAGTCCAATCTTACATAAGAAGCTTTCTCCAAATGATCCTAGACCGCACTAGCCTTTCTTCATTCTGAATGTTACAGCACTTACAGATTACTGTCCCCTCACTGGATTCTAGTGGGCTGGATTCCATGAGGGCAAGGAAAGTTCTCACAGAGCTAAGTGCAGCACAGAGTTTTACCTGGACTGAGCTGAATGCAATCTGCTGACTTGACTGGCTGGACTGAATTCTGTCCAGTCAGCTCCAGTGAGTGAGACTCATAAGCTAGGACCGGGGGAGAGACTGAGGAGGATGTGCAGTAGGCAGCTTTTGTGAGGGAGCCCACTACTGTACACGCCAAATTTCCACGAAAGGGAGGGAGGGAACTAATATTTGTTGAGCATAAAATTTCTGCAAGTCCCAGTGCCCAGATCCTGGTTTCTAATACCATTCCCCAATAAAAGGAAGCAAGGCTCCTTGGAGAAATGGCTGATGCTAAGATTGGGGCAGGGCATGTTCAACATAAGCGTGAACGAAATGCTCAAACAAACTGACAAACGAAAACACAATGATGGGGGCATATCAATAGGAAATGGGAGACAATATTCCTAACATTCCTGAAAGGACCGCCAATGGCTGAAACTGGAACAATCTGAGCAAAAATAAATAAATAAATAATAATAATAATAATAATAATAATAATAATAATGATAATAACTAACATAGCATTGCATTATAACCTAAAGTATAAAATAAATATCCATGAGTTCATACTGATATATAAAGAAATGACTGGACAAATAAATGGGGAGAACAGATAAATCTTCTTGTGCAGAATTCTGAGTAATTCATGTAGATACACCATCCTCAAGGAGGCATATCATAGCTCCCTGCTCCTTAGGTGTGGGTTCCCTCCAGAGAGAACAGTATGGGGGTAAGGGGGTCGTGTGTATGAAAGGGGTAACTGTTTTACACTGGAGAAACCTGACAAACACTACCTCAGACTGCTGATCAAGGTCAACACCAACAATGATAAGTCACACTGATAACATGTATCCTTGATATAAATGACGTGATGAAAATGGCAATTTACCAATATTGAATACTGCTCATTTTGTAGCATGTCCCTCAACTGGAGTTTTTCTAACCATAACAAAAACATAGGAAAAACCCCACTTGAGGGACATTCCACAAAATAACTGATCAGCATTCCTCAGAATTGTCAAGGTCATCAAAAACAAGTCTGAGAAATCGTCACAATTTAGAGGAGCTTAAGGAGGCATGATGGCTACACACAATGGAGTATCCTGCGTGGAATCCTGGAGCAGAAAAAGAACATCAGGTAAAAACTAAGAAAATCTAACTAACTTTAATTTTAAAAAAATCTTCTAGGTACCCTATTAAGTAACTTACATATATTATTTTCTTTAATCCCTATAATGCTGAAAAATGGTTTAATTCCCATTTTACAGATGAGGACAATAAAATAGAACTATTTTGCCCAAGATAACAGAGTTGGTAATTGGTGGAATTCAAGTTGAAATTTGTTGAATTGTTCTAAGAGCTTTAGAAGTTTTAACTCATGTATCTTCACAACAATCCAACAAAGCGAGTAGCCGTATTATTTCCCTTCCAGACAAGGAAACAGAAGCACAGAGAGGCTAGGTAAGTTACTGAGTGTTGCACAGCTGGTTAAGTAGCAGAATGAGAACTTGAATTTACAAGGGACTGAATTGCTGAGGACCAAAAACAGTGCACCTGACTCCTCCACTAAGAACTTGCCCTGCAGCACCAATTTCACACTGCATTGGTGAAATAACCAATAACAGTAACGACAATAAACATTATAGAGTGCTTACTATGTGCCAGTCGCTGTTCAAACTACTTAACAAATAAATCATTTAGCCCTCTCAACAACCCAATGAGATAGGTTCTATTATTATCCCCATTGTAGAGATAGGAACACAGAGGCACAAGGAGGTTGAATAACGTCGGTGTATGGATGCTAACTGTACAACTCCTTCGACTTCTCTATGTTTGAAATTTTTCATAATAAAATGTTGAGAGAAAAGTCTCATGTGAACAATTCTGCATGGTCATCACAAAAGATTTCTTAGGAATTGTTTATTTGACCCAAGTATATGTGTATCTGATGACTTTTTGGCATCTCAACTGAAAGGAAAAAAAACTTTCCTGATTTCTCCTTTTAACCTTTTATATGGAAAACTCCTCCGACTCCCCAGCGGTGAGAGACAGCACTTTTGCCTATGTGCTGCAATTAGGCTGTTAAGTAACAGACATGAGGCCAATGTTTATTAATTAGCAAAAAGCTATATAGGATATGAGCTCTAGACTCTGCAGACCTTTATATTCCACACGGATCGTCCAGTCATTTTTGTGGCTTGGATGGATTTCAACATCTGTAGTTATCATAGATCAAAAATACATCATTATTGCTCCAGTCAATAAACACCTTAGTTAAATAGTGCATTTGTAAGACATTTATTTCTTTTAGGATCTTTTTGTTTGTTTGTTTAATATGAAGTTTTTTCTTGAAGTAGGAGTTAAATGATTTAGGTAAATGTGCCTCTACTGATTCTAACATCAGATTGTTATTATCTTTTATAAAAGTTAAAATCTCTTCCAGATTAATTTAGGTATGCACCATCCTGAGTTTAGACCCCTCACAAATTCATTAGCACCAGCAAATGTTAAAGCTGTTGAGAGCATTTCTCTGCTATTCTACCCTGCAAACCAATGGCCTCACCAACCGCCACAGGAAAAGTGATTCTATTGCCAAGCGATGCCACCGAAGGTGAGAGCCAGCTCTGTTTACTCTCAGAGAAGGGCTCTCGTGCATGAGAAGCTGTGTATTATTGGAAATGATTTTCTAATCAGAATACAACCATCGTACAGGCAAACAGCAACAACAACAAAAGACATCTGGCCAAAAGGAAAAAAGTCTCACTTTTCAGGAGTGATGTGCACAGTCTCCTGTCCTGATCATGGTGAGCTTAAGGGCAACTTGCCAGAAACTCTTTGAAATAATTAAATTCCTTCTACTTGTACAAAAAAATATGCCCACTAGGAGCAGGAGTTCTCTTTTTCTCTGTGCCCCCAACACTTTGACTTCCCTATAAGTGATCAGGGCACCAACTCTGGAGGCAAACTTGGGTTCGAGTGACTTTGGACAAATGATTCAATCTCATTTCTCTCAGATACAAAATTTGCATATTAATGGTTATAAAGATTAAAAGGTTAATATGTAAAAAAACACTGAAACCAGTATTGACACACAGTAAATACTATATGGGCATTTGCTGATTGTTACCCAATGAATCCCAAATACTTGCTCTACCTGACCCTCTCCCCATTGCCTCCTCCCCACTGCCCTTCACCTGCCACCCACTCAAAGTCTGTTCATTTCAGACTTGCACCTATTCCAATATGATAGGGCCTGGTCAGTGACAGCGAGGATGCTGGCAGACAGAGACTCTTATTTCCAAGGCTAAAGCATATATCCAAATTAAATATATAACTAGCTATACAGTCCACTTCTCCTTTTTTTAACAAGGGTTTTTCGCATGCAGATTTTATCATCATGCTTACTTCCTCTCTTGTATTAAAAATCTTTTCGTCTTCAGCTCTGTCCCACCCTACTGTTGAATTTTAAAAAAGGAAAGAAAAGCAAACCAGCCAGCTAGCTCAGAGGTCTAAGTATTTCGCTCTGAACTTCACACTGATAATATTGTACACTGTCATGGCAGTTTAAAAGAGAATTGGAATCTAGTGAGAAAAGATAAGAGAGGAGCACAGATAATAGAACTCTTGGAAATCAGCCCCAACAGTCTACCCAAAGCCTGGGGGGCTGCAAAGCTTATTAATATAGACTGCTTCTCACCAAGGGGCAGGCAATTCGCTTGCAGTCATTTCTCCAAAACTATTAGTCACCCTCACACCGATTTACCTTTAAACAAGGACATTCTGTAACCAGGGATCCACCTATATAGCTTAGTCATCTGATTGGCCTCAAGGTCACAGACTTGAGTAACACAATAAGAATTACCTCATTCACCCACTATAGAACTGTTATATCACCAATCGATACAGGAGGCCTCTGCACATCATCAACAAAGTCTTCTCGGGGGAACATCCTGCATACATCAGAAACAAATCACACCCTTAAAGGCAGATGACATGTGGAACACAGAAAGAGCCTTTCTGCAAAGCAATGACTTTGTGCGATCTGCTAGGAGTGCCAATCCAACCTCAAAAAAAAAAAAAAGAAGACGAAGAAAAGACAAAGAAGAGAATCCATGCAACAGAAACAGAGCACTGTTTGGCTCTCTTTCTTTGCCATGATGTTTCCCTGGCCTTTCCTATCAAACATAGGATGCATCTACCGGGAGCTCACAAGGCAGGAAGGAAGGTAAATTGAAGTACAATTACCACGGATTGCTGTGCTGAAGACCAAACATGGCACACCTGACACCTCCATTAAGAACTTGCTCTACAGCATCAATTTCACATTGCATTGGTGAGATAATCAGTAACAATAACAATAACAATAATAAACACTAGAGAGTGGTTACTATTTACTGGTCATTGTTCTAGATAATTTACAAATATTAACTCATGTAGCCCTCCCAATAACCCAATGAACTAGGTTATATTATTATTGCCATCGTACAGGTGGGAACACTGAGGCACAAGGAGGTTGGTATGGTGCCTTACATCACACTGTTATGTGGCTGGAGCTGGGATTCAAATCCAATCGTTAGGTTCTAGAGTCACTATATTAAACTGTCTAATTAACAACAGCAACAGCAACAAGTCACCTTTGCACATGCTTTATCCCTCTTCTTGGAATAACTTTCCCACATATTTACCACAAATTTCTCTCCCAACAGAGCCTGCCACAGGGGAGGTGTTCAATACATGTTTGTGGAATGAAAGCATGAATAATTGACTCTAATTAATTGTTCAATCACTCTGTGAGACAGGCTGAGAACACATGATCAACCTTGTTTCCAGATAAGGAAATCGAGGTTCAGGGAAATCAAATGACATGTCTAAGGTCATACTGATTTGAATACAAGCTCTTCCATGACTTTCACATTTTTAAAAACTGTGGAGCACTTCTAAGAAAACAAAATCTTTGATATAACCTCAGAATATAACAGAATATAATATGAAGAAAGAGCTGCTCTGGTGGAGAGAGGCTGAGTCCAGACCACAGGCCCAGGCCTCTTCAGAGCTGGCAGGGCCCTGCAGATGGAGAACCACTGTTACACCGTGAGGCTCCGTCAGTACCCCCGCCCCAGAGCAAAGCCAGAGTGCAGAGGGAACTCTGCTCAAAGTCCCCCAAAACTGAGAGAGGGCAACCAAGCATCTTCCTCAAGTTCCACAGGCCTGCTGACCCCTCGGACGAGGTACGGGATAGCATTCTTTCTTTGTAACCATCAGGGCTCTTGTTTCTCTCCCTCTCTACAGGGGTGGGGCTCAGAGACACCAGTTCTTAGTCTTCTTTTTCATGCATCTCTTTCTGTTCCCTTCTTTGGAGCCCTACTGTTTCTGTTCCTTTTTCAGCCCTGGGGGTTTCCCCTACTGATAATTAGAAAGGGGGCAACCTCCTGTGACCTAATTTTTTATGGCCAAATGCTCAATGGAGTAGGAGAGGTCAAAGTGTGTTCAAGGCTTTCTAACCTGCTTCCTAGGGCTGGACACCTTTGGACAAATCTGAGACTCTCTGAAGTGGCATATTTCATTCCATAGGGAGAGGGAGCAATTTTGCCAGAGCAGTAGTGCAGTTGGACCGACATACTGTCATGCTGAATCTTAGCCGGCAGAAGGCCCTGGATATTTCAGAATGTCAGAGCTGAGGCCACCTCCAAGAGCCTTCAGCCTAGCCTCCCCATTCAAAGAACAGGGAAGTTTCATCCCCAAAGGGTGACTTGGCCAAAGCCACACAAGTGGCATGGCTGAAACTAGGGACTTCTGACCTCCTGGCCATGAGTACCCAATACTCTAAGGAAAGAAGGTAAGGTGTGAACTGTAGAATGAACCAAAAGGACTTTCTCACCATGCCAAATGACGTGAGACAGTAAAATGTTCAGGTTTTGACTGAAATCACATGTGCATCTGTGTAAAATCATCTCTTAAGACCTTCTGGAGAAAAAAAATCCACCACCTGGAATTACCTGAAGGCTTGTCAAGTGGTTTAAGGCCCTATAATGCAAGGTATAATATTGAGACATTTTTAAAAAGGATAATCTTTTCCCCACTGCCCAGAGTGCTCTGGAACATCCAGTGGGCGAGTGGGGGAGAGACAGGACATGCACTCAGTCTTCCAGTGGGCTCCTGCTTCTGCTGGAATGTGAGACAGCCACGCAATCATTAGCATTCCCAATTTGCATTCACTCCAGATGAGATTTCATCACTGCATCATATTTATTCATTCCTTAATATAAACCTAAATTGCTCTCTTCAAATAGCAGAGAGCACTATGCTTCAGTAAGGAGAAAGAGATGATCATGGTAAAAGATGTGCGGCATTTTCATCTTTCTCCCTCCCTTGCACTGAACCTTTTTCTGGCTCCTCCCAGGACTCAGAAAACATGCCCCTGTCTTTAGTTTTTCATATCGGAAGCTCTTGGAGGGAAAATATGGTAGCCCTCAACACTCGCTAATGTTGTGGGAGTCCCTAGGAGGTCCTGTTCTAGGTGGGACTGAGTGCCTTTGCAGCAGCTGAATACAGCTCGCAAGCAGAAAAACAAAGTCTATGGTCTTTTTTAAAAAGGCTACTACCATGTGTCTGAACCTGGAAACGTTCACTAGGAAGCAAAGAACAAATTCTTTATGGAAAGTGAGGCTTTAAAGCACAGCATCAGGTTTTGACTGAAATCACATGTGCATCTGTGTAAAATCTTGGGAATGTCCACAAACGATCTTTGGGAATGGCGGGACATGATTTCAGAAATGAAGGAGGAGCCAAGCCCCGGGGGACCACGGCAGTTTCTGCACCTTCCTTCCCAGTACAGCCACACCTATTCTGTGGGGGAAGAGGATGTCACCAAGAGCACCACTTTCTCTGGTGAAAAGTAATTTATGGTGCCTTTTCCTGTGAGAGGAAAATTGATATCATCATCTAGAAGCTGATATGCAAAAGTACCGTTTTTAATTGTTTTCACTTTGGGATAAGACACATTTTCTTTTTTCTCCTCTGTATATATTTTAAAATAGTAAAAATCTTAAATGAAAATCTTTTATCGGCTTGCACATATGCTAAAGGAAGGTTACATAAGAATCTTTACAGGAAAGCTTCCTGAAAGAAAAAGAATTATCCATTATCTATAAATTGAAATCCTGAATGTGCCTCAAACCAGGGCATATGTGACGAATTTCCTCCAGTAATTCTGTTTTCATGTGTCCTAATTACTATGATTTCAGCTATTTTCTAAGGAGAGAGTTCAAGCATGGTCAGAGCTCAGAGGAATTTAGATGTTTTCAAGCATCTTACTACTTGAGTGCTTTTACAGCTTCACGCTCAAGTTAAAGATGCCCACTTAAAAATTAACTCTAACTTCTGGGTTTGGGGCCAGAAGCCAATGACTTCCCACAGGGTCACTGAAGATGCTGTTTGCTGGTTAAACTTGTCCTGATGGTGCTTTTAAGGCAGAGGCCCCCAATACCCGTGCCGTGGACCAGTACCAGTTCATGGCCTGTTAGGAACTGGGCCACACAGCAGGAGGTGAGCGAAGCTTCACCTGTATTTGCGGCCACTCTTCAGCCACTAGCATCGCCACCTCAGCTCTACCTCAGATCATCATCAGACATTAGATTCTCACAGGTCCCTGATGCCCAAAAGGTTGTGACCGCTGCTTTAAGGTCTTGGGCCAAAAGTAAAAGAGGACGTAGCTCTTGAGCCTGACTCAATTACGGCATGTGAAAACATAACAAAATATGATGTCTTTATCAACAATTCCTTTTCACTTTGAGTCTGAAACATTCAAAATATTTAGAGAAACATTAGGGTATTGGATTATGAGTTAGAAAATTCCAGTCTTGGGTCTGCCATCAACTTGCCGATGGGCCCAAGAAAGTCACAGAACTTCTCTGGGCCTCACTTTCTGAATCAGTCAAACAAGGGAGTTAAGGGGTTTCCAAAGTCCTTTGCATTCTCCAAGCCTCTGCTTCCACACTCTTCATTTTTCTCTTTGCCAGCAGGGACTGCGTGCGTTAGAAGGTTGTGCCTTTGACCCCAGAGGAATGTGACAACGGCCTTCCTTGCATTGTTCCCACAGTAACCAGAGCCAGCTGTCCAGGCAGGCTGGCCAAGTTATGGCACATGATCGCAAACAACTGGGGACTCTGCTTAGAAAGAGGACTCCACCTCTAGGCTTCCCCACCTCCCAGGGCCCTTGTCTGCAGATCGGCACACCCCTGGGAACACAAGAACGGATCTGTGATCTTCACCGAATATACTTGAGGGTTTAAAATCTGGAGTGTAGCTACAATCTTTGAGACTCTCCCTGATCACAGCTAGCGGATCCAGGTATGTGTTTCCTTCTATGGATCTGTGAACCTACCTCTGGGGTGCTAAGGTCAGTGTCATCTAGAGACAGCAGGTGTTTTCCAAGCATATTACATGTTCTGACACTAAGGAAAAGATAACGAGAATCAAGAGAGAGTGAAAATCTAAGATGAGATTTTCATCTGAAAATCTTGGAGTGAGCCAAGAGTTGCAAACACCAAGTTCTGAGCAGAACCGACAATGAAGGGTTTCCTTTTTGCCTGCAGCCCGAATCTAAAATACTAATAAGGGAGAATCACTGGAAAGCATTACCATTATTTTTAGCTTTTCTAAGGGAGGGAGGAGTTTTTAAAAGGGCAAAATGGAAAGGAATTTAGGGCAAGGGTGTGTGCGGTGGAGGGAGAAGATTAGGAAAAATGGGGCCAGATAAGCAGCTTCTTCCTCCTTTCTTGATAGATGGCTATAGCCCAAACAACATCAAGGACTTCAGGTCCAGATATCTGAAGACAAAGAAGTTGTTGGAAGGAAATCATTTTTCTATTAGCATAGCAAATATGCACTTCATGTTGTGGGATTTATTACCTTCCAAACATAGCAGATGAGGCCACTCACAGAAGCTTTCTTGGAAAAGAGTTTGATAATTCTGGTTGGATTTAAATGCTGTTTTAACTTTCATAGACCCCAATGAAACACTGTCTTTGGATCTATACAGATCGTGAATGTTCCAGATTAATAGGCGATGAATGAATTCCTCTTAAATGATCTTACAGTTTTAAAATAGCAAGGTGGAGTCCAGTGGCTTCTGAGGAGACCATCATATGGACCAAGAACACAATGTTTTGACAGAGGATTTCTTTTTTATTCTTCCTCTTTCTTTCTTTTTTCTTTTCTTTTTCTTTTTTGGCAATAGATAGTAAAAAGTTTCCTTAATGAGCTGCAAAAGCCAAGGCATGTATTCCTCAATTCAGGAGCCTGGTAATTGCTGGAACCACAAGCTCAAATGCCATCTAGTTCAAACGGATGCTTATAAAACCCAAACCACTTCATCACAACCTATTTGTCTGCTAGAATTTTTAAAAGCAAGTTTGCAAAATATTCAAGTAATCAGTCTTGTGGCATGACTGACACAGGCCAAGAGCTAACAAAGGAACACTAGAATTAGTTTCTCAATTCCAAAATAGGACCTCAAGGAGTTTGTGCTTTAGGAGACGAGTCACTGTGTTTTGTTTAATGGAACTAAATTTGTGCCCATTTAAATCGTGAGCAGGTGGCACTTGGTAGCAAAGAAAGCCCTGAAAATATTCACATTTAGTGAATGCAGTTGTATGTATAATTAGCTGAGATTTATTTTAAAGTACTCTAATCTTTTGTGCTCTTTTCTACAATTCAAACTGCTGAGGAATAGCGAGCAGCTTTTGAATTTATTATGAAAGCACAGCCATTGTATTATCTGTTAAAAAATAAAAACGGAAAAGATGTCCAAAAGTGTCTAATAGTAGAAATATATTAGGATCAGACCAAAGGAAAGGGCTTGCTTGCTTCCAGAGGAACGAGTTTGTTGTTGGGGAGAAATGAGTGAGCTAAACGATAGTGTTCAGTAGGAGAGGAGATGGGAAGAATCAAAGGTACACATTTTAGAGGTATAAACTTTTTTCTTAATTTTTTTATGGAAAATTTCAAACATGTACAAAAGATTTGCAATAGAGCACCAGCTGTTCATCACCCAGCATCTATAATGATCAACTCATGGCCGATCTTATGTCTTCAAGCAAATCCCAGAAATATAATTTAATCCCTAAATATTTCAGTATGAGGCATAGAATTTTTAAGGTCCCTCATTTTTCCAAGGTCCCGAGAAGTCACATGCCCTGGGGCCGTGCTGTCAGACAGTGATGCTGGAATCCTGGTCCTCTCACTTGAGGCTGAGCACGCACGCCCTCCTCGACACCCACCCCCGCAACCGAAATAGCATTAGCACAGAACACAAGCATTATACTGGCTGGAAATCAGAAAATCTTAAATTTTCATTTCAGCTTTGCCATTTTTCTGAGCCTTAATTGTCCCAACTATTAAGTACAGACATGAAATTGCCACTCTGAGATACAATTACTTATGACATACTTAATACAAAAAGAGTTGACTTTTACCTTATAACAGGTATTTTTAATGTACTTTCATGGAGTTTGGGAGAAGGTGTTAGACACTATAAAGTCTAGAAAACTGTGAGGTGCGGTCTCTTATGTTAAGGAGTTGGGGGTATACATAATTATCATGTAACTGTACCCTGAGAGCATTTCCATGACAAGTTTATTTTTCACATATAAAATACAACCCAATAGTTCAACATGTTAAAGTGGAAAGTTCTATGAAAACAAATATTTCATATAATGTAAATCACATTTCCCAAAGAGGAAAGAAGTGGGCCCTCTCCCTGGGAAAGTTTAGTATCTTTCAAAGTACAGGCAAGCCCAAAAAAAGTGAAAAGAAAAAAGGAACATTTCCTTCTCTTTGTCATGGACTTGCCAAATACCTAACTGAAGCAGACTTACACTAGAACACCAAATATTCTCAAGAAAGTGTCCAAGCCTGGGAAAAAAATAACTAAAGGGAGGGTTTTGTGTACATGAGTGAAATATACTGCTCAATTACACCCTTTTACCTTCTAAAACACACATAACAGTACAGTATTAGGGGAGAACATTTAAGAAACCCCACTCGAAGTCAACCCCAAAACTTGAGACTAGGCTTTAAATGCACTTGTTTTCAAAAGCCAAACCACAGGAAATCTTGTCATTTTTAACATACTCTGGCAACAAATGCATACCATGTGTCACTTCACCATAAAACCCAAACTGTGAGCCAAGTGTCATAGACAAACAGTTGGATGTGGGAAAATGGCCTACCCGCCTGTATTAGTTTCCTGGGGCTGCTATAGCAAATTACCACAGACTGGGTGGCTTAAACAGCAGAAATGTATTGTCTCACAGTTCTGGAGGCTAGAAGTCCAAGACCAGGGTGTTAGCAGAGAGGGCTGTGAGGGAAAGATCTGTTCCCCGCCTCCTAGCTTCTGGTGGTTTGGCAGCAATCTTTGGCCTTCACTGGCTTGTGGAAGCTTAACTTCAGTCATAACATGACATTCTCCCAGCATCTGTGTCTTGTCCAAATTTCCTCTTTTTATAACGACACCAGTCATATTGGATTGGGGCTCATCTTAACTTGATCTGCAAAGACCCTATTTACAAATAAGGTCACATTCACAGATAGTGAGGGTTAGGACTTCAACATCTTTTGGGAGGACACAATTCGACACATAACACTGCTTCATATTCCCCTAACTTAAGAGAGGTAAGTGAGGGAACCTGAGGCAGCTCCTATAGCAGTTGTGGTCCCCAGTATGTGGCACCTATGCCCTTGGTTGTCCACTGGTACTTACAGGGAGCATTCAAGAACAGGCACACCATACCTAGGGATATATCCTAGGAAATCATCTCTTGGCTTCATTGTGATATCGGGGTCCATTTACAGTGCCTTCCCTCCTGCACACATGGCTATGTGGCTACCATACAATCTACATGTCAACTTGGCCCCTTTTAACCTCAGAATAGGAGAGAAGTCAATCACAGCCTTCTGCCAATTCTGCTTCCTCTTCTACATATTCACCCCAACTTTGTTCCTCTTCCTTTTATTTCTTATACATTTGGGGCAAGCTGAGAGGTATCTCAGAAAATGAAATGGAAATATATTTTGACCTATTTCTATGGCCGGCATAATTATTAGACTATGAGGGAAACCACAATAATTATTATTGAATATGCTCTTTTGCAGTTTTAAAGATGTCTTTCAAGCATGACAGATGCAGAATATAATTATTCAATAACTCTAATAGATAGTAAACATGTCATTATTCCCAATTTATAGAGGAGGAAACTAAAGCTTAAAAAGATTAAGTAATTCAGCCACAGACACACAGCTAGTTAATCATAGAACCAAAATATGAAGGTATCTATTCTGGTACCAGGTTCTATATTTTTATAAAACACATAATGTGACATAGTCTATATTAAATTATAGAAAAGGACTGAAAGTTTTTTCTTGACTATAAGCATTATAGTAGCAATAATAAAATCTTATGTTTATATTCCACATTTTAAAAAATTTTTATAAACATTTTGACTTTAAATTTTATTTATCCTTATAAAACTGGGTGAGTTATTCTTAGGCCCATTTTATAGATGATAAATTAAGTTAAAGGTTATATAATTTGCCTAAACAAACCAGTAAGTTGACAGTGAAGCTGGACCACAAATCCGTACATTCTAATTCAAAACATGGTATGATCTTATAAAGAGAATAATTCAATACAACATCCTTGGAGACACATAAAACTAGAAAGAAAATAATGTAAATTAAGGATAAAAAAATTAGATAAATTCCATATACTTTACTGAAGGAAGAAGTGGCACACGTATGTGTCACAGATCCCTACACTGTGATAGAGGCCAATCTAGATGACCTCTGATGTCTCTTACGATGTATAAAAGGCTATTCTAAGAAAGTCACACAAGACTCATTACTGGTAAAGGTGGAGAATATACTTTCTAGTTCATTACAGACCCCAAGATTCCCTTTGGTCTTTCACAACCCGAATTCATGAGAGAAGACTTCCAGAAGAAGTGGAATCTGAGCTAACTCTAGAAGATTAAACAGCTTTAGAAAAGAAAGGTAACAAACACACATTTTCAAAAAAGGTCTGCAGACCACTGTGGTTAGAGGAGTGTGCCTAGGGAGGTGACAGTGGGAGATGAGGTGGAGAAGGAAGGTGGAGGTCATGTTATGGAGGGCCTGAAAGGCCTTGCTGAGTAACTGAGATGATTCTGTAGACTTTGAAGGGTCTTCAAAGGTTTTGAGCAAGAGAATGACCTCATCAGATGCACCCTGTCCATTGCCACTAAGTGAATGACTGCCAAATCAACAAGTTCAGCCCTGAATTCTCTTTCAAGATTCACATACGTTTATCAGAATGCCTCCTGGGAATTTCTACATGGTTGTCCTGTCGGCACTTCCAGCTGGGCTTGTTAGATCTCTACAGCCTCTTATAGATCTAATGGTCTGTGATTCTAGCAAAAGTTGCAGGTCTGAAAAAATCTGACATTTCTCTTGGGGAGACTGAAAATAAACATAGATCAAAGAAGTCATATTCAAGAGGCAGAGCAAAAAGAGTAATGTCTTTAAGTTGGAAAAAAATTCATGCTAGTCATTTCTGACTGTGCCCAGGTTCTTAACTACGTATCATATCTGAGCGCATACAAGAACGTGCACATGTGCATATACGGTGAGAGTACTGAGGAGGTATTGCTAAAGTACTCTCCAAGGACACATGCTCGAAATGACAGGCCAGGTTGCCTTTCTTGCAACTCATGACTGCTACCTTGTACCTGGAGAGGTTGGCTCTAGAAACAACAATTAAAATACAGAAAAAGACTCCTGAATTACTAAATATTTTAAGTATTCTATGTCCTTGAACCCAAAACAACTCATGCTCATCTCTCTAACCAATTCGCTCTATTTCTAACAAGCAAGTAGCCCTTGAATTCTTATGAGGCTATATAGTAAGGTGTTTTCCCCAAAGACAGGTTGAAGAACCTCTGAAATACCCTTTAACAGGAGTTAATGTGTTTTCCTGTTAAACTTTCCCTCTGCTTCTTCAAAAGAAACAATATTGTGAAAACCCTTACTTTGGCAGAAGAGAAATGGCATATTAATTTGTGCAATGTATTTTGAATAAGTGCAGTTCAGAAGGTAGAGAAATTTCTCTTCTTTCTTTTCTGGACATCGCTTCCAAAAGCAAAAATTAAGACTGTGAGTGGGTTGTCACTCCACTCCCTAAATTTGTAAAAGATACATTTTTCACAAGCCTCACCCCATTGGCCCATGCCCAACATTCATCTTGGCTGTGACAGAAACCACTGTTCTCTACAATCCAGTCTTGACTGGAGGATCTGGTCAGAATGTTGTCACCTTTCTGTCTCTACCTGGTGGTCCATACCAGTGCTGTTCAACTGCACTCCAAGCTTCCACGTCTGCTGAACTTGCACTCGTGCTCAGCACAGCACCTTGATCATATACTGAATTCTCACTGAGAACAACTTGGCCTGGACTCTTCTAACAGTATGGCCATGTGTATTCTGGATGATAACATTAAATCATTAAAACTATAGAGAACAAAATGGTTTCGACTTCAGAAATGTTGCCTGAGGACAACTGTGCATATACCATGACATATAGTCCAGATTCCACGTTCTTTCAGGCCATTTTCCTCTAGGATTTGTGTTTCTTGGCCAACTGGCAGTGCCAAGACATGCAGTAAATGAAACTGTAGTTTGAGTCTGATAATATACTTGAACCTACTGACTTAAACTACAGTAGCCGAGCATACATTCCAAATATTGTATGACTCAAAGGCTATTTTGATGGTCTTATTAAAAATCCATAACAAATCCATCATAAAATCCACAATACTCTAATTTTTTCCTTATAAACACTTATCGCCCCAAAACTCGCTCAAGTATATCTTACTCCTCTTTCTGTTTAGGAAACCCTGGATCTTCATGGCAGTTTTCCCTGGCCTCCCAAGTGAGGGTCACGTGCCATCCTGATGCTTTCCCTCAAATACTACTTGTCTCATACTACTTGTATTAAAATTGAAGAGTTACTTTTTTACCTACTATAGCATAATGCCTATAAAGGAGACCATGGAGTAGCAAACATTTCCCTTTTGTCCACATTAGTACCTTCGGTACTCAGCACCCTACTTGGCACACAGTGGAACTTCAAAAAATAATAGTTGACTGACTGACTGATAATAAACCCATGGTTCTGAATAACTGCTCTCTACTCATCTACACCATGATAGATTCAACTGTCTCTTACTTCATTCGGTACTGACCAGGGCCCTCAATGGCCCACAGCCACAGTTACTGCCAGTGGCCATCTTAACTAGGAGAGTATCATCACCCTAAAATGAGACAATGAGCTTCCTCTGTTTGAAGTCATCAGAAGCTAAAAGCTTTTATAACTTTCTCCTTTGACAGAGCCAGGAGGCTTGAAAGAATCTTAAAACAGGGAAAGCTTTGAAAGAGAGTATAGATAGGTAAAGTCTAAAGCATTTGGGGCTGGGAACAATTATCCCTCTGCACATAAACTATTTCTTTGGGAGAGGGCAGCACTGTGAGTCAAAATTTTCACTGAGTTCTAGGTTAGCGCCCCTTAAGTAAGAAGATATCTTTTATGAAACCGATGCTTGCACAGTAAATTATAAATAGATTAGGGTACGTGTATGCCATGACTCACGATAGTTTAAGATAATTTAATCAAGGGTCAAAAATAATTTGACAGAAAATGGTCAAATTCACATGAGCATAATCTATTATTAATAGTAAAACAAGTGAATCATGGAAAAGATGATCCTGGCAAAACAATAGCTGGTGTTTAAGTCTATTGAGAAGTTTTTCCCTGAAAATCTACTATGCGCTTGGCACTTGTCCAGAATTTGTGGGGATTATGGAAGAAATCATTGCCATAGTTCTGGGCTCGTTCCTCCCACCATTCCCTCTGCCACACCCCACAGACACTGCCACCATGTTTCCAAAATGCAAATGCAATCGTGCTCTCCCTGTCTACAGCCACCACTATTGTAACCATATTCCAAGCATGATGAACAAGACCCTGCTCAATCCCAGGCCTGGGACTCAGACATACTCTCTTAATTCACACTTCTCTGGGTTTAAGACTCCTTGACTCACTCCTTCAAGCCTGGGCCTTTGAAAATGCTATCCTTCTCTGCATAGAAGCACTTCCCTTGCACATTTTGTCAGCTTAGTCTTCATAGCTCATCTCTCTGAGAAGTCTTTTCTATAAACACTACTTCGTCTCTAGCTCTGATGTAATACTCTTTACAAGTTTCCCCTTCACCCTCTGCATATCAGGCTCGTGGCACTCGATGCATGGAATTCTTCCTTCCTTCCCTCTGTCCTGCTTCCTCTGGTCCATCTATGAACACAGTTACTGAGAAACTGCTCTCTGCAAGGCCCTGTGCTAGGTGCTCTGTGGGCCACATCTCTAATGAATCCACACAAAATCCCTGAATTGTAGGCATGACTTACAGATGAGAAACTGGGCTCAGAAAGATTCAGTAACTTGGTCACGTTCACACAGCTGGTAAGTGGCAGAGCCAGATGCTTCCGCGTCAAGATTTTGCTCTTTCCTCCTCAACACACCGCCTGATAAGAAGACTTGCCTGAGATGCCTGCCCAGAGTCCAGTGGTTCCTGCAATGTGGAAATCACATGCAGGGTTTTGACATGAGAACAGCTGGTGCAAGCCAGAGGTGTGTGTGTCCAGAATCAGCGCAGGAGAGGGAAAGTGGTCACATCCTTGCTTCCCAGGGCTTTCTCTTTTGTATTTATCATATAGATGACTGTGTATGACTGTGTAGTGAGTCTCAAACTCCACCCATCGGTTTCTATCATTTTTGAAGTCGGCCTAAATTCCTTTTGTTTTTAACCACAAGGCACCAATTCTGTATGTTAGATGTTTCCAACAAGCATCAAAGCCTCAGTTGTTATTGTTTTTTGTTTTGTTTTCTAGTTCTGCTAATGCAAGGAACAGCCTGTCCTAGTATTTATTAGTAAAGTAATGTCAAGTTCGGGGTTAGCACATAAAATACCTCTCTGGTTTCTTTGCAAGAGATCAAAACACTTTTTTTTATGGCAACATCAAAAAGAATCAGCATGTAAATATGTTTCAATGGGCATTCTTTTCCCCTTCAGTGATTTCTCAATATTTGTAACTCTTTTAGTCTGTTTTGCTTACAAATGGTAAAATATTTCACTATTTTTTCTAAGCCTTTTCTGAGAGGCTATCATATTTGCTGACAATTTAGTGTTTTGTGCTATTCTTTTAGTAATAATATTCTGGGGAAAAATAATACCCTAGAAATATTTATCACATGGCTCGATTCTGGGGCACAGTGAGGAAAGCAATGCATATTTTACTCCTTTCTTTTCATCCTTTTTCTCCCTCTTTTTTTCCTTTCCTCTTTTAGCAAAAGCCTTTACTTAATCCTCATGGCACTACATATTCCTATAGCTTCTTAGTCTTTTCACCTGACTGGCAAAAGAAAAATGGCATGAGATTAAAGTCTAGTTGCTGCCTTCTTCTTTCATAGCATGGACTTTCCACTAACAGACTCCCATCAGTGCCGGTGAGGAAAATCAGTCTACTACTTTATCACTGCAGAGAGTATGCTTTATATCTCTGTAAACGATTCTGTCACATCCAACATTCCAAAATGCTTTCTGCTCATTATTAAACCCTGTAAGAGCAAATGGACATTAAATATGCTCAATCCTAAAGGTGGCCTCACTGTAAATGGGAAAACATGAGAAGCACTCCATTAAAGTTAAAAATTACACAAAGCTGTCCATCGTCATCTGTGTTATTTAACACTGTTGTGGTGAAATTAAGCAATTTGATATTATGTAAGAGAAAGAAACAAGGGGTATAAAAATTGGAAAAGAGATGGTAAAATTATCATTATTTGCATATGCTATGACTGCAATTCTGAGTGAGTCAGCTGAACAACTATTTTAGACAATCAGAGAATTCTACAGGTGATTAACAAAAGTAATATGCAACAATCAATGGCTTTCCTAAAAGACAATCAGTAAAAATACATCCTATTTTTTAACAGCAACAAAAATATAAAATATCTAGAGAGAAATTTGATGAGAAACATGCAAGATCTATAAAAAGAAAAATTTTAAGCACTATTGAAGGACAGAGAAGAAGATATGAACAACTGGAAAACTCTGCGTTGTCCCTGAATAGGAAGTCACTGTCAAGAAAGAGAATAATTCTTCCCAAATTAATCTATAAACTCGATACATTGTCAAGAAATACCATTAGGAAGCTAATCTTGAAGTTCATATGGAAAAATAAATAGGAGAGACTAGCCATAAAAATGATGCCAAAGTAAATAAGGAAAGATTAGCATACCAGATATTAAAAATATCATAAGGCTCCAGAAATTAAATCAGTATGCACTGGTATATGAATAAAAAGTGAGATCAGTAGAAAATAAATAAAGCCAAATACATACTGAATTCAGTGTATGATAAAGTTGACACTGTAATTCAGTGGGAGAAAGAACTTTCAATAACAGAGTGGCCTCCTGGAAAAAATTAAGTTAGATCCCTAGTTCACATTCTACACCAAAATAAATTCGAGTGACCAAATATTTAAACGTAAAAACAATGAAAACATAAAAATACTAGGAAGAACCATGAAAGCATGATGCTAAGTGGAAGAAGCCAGTCATATCAGACCACATACTGTATGATTCCTTTTATGTGAAATATCCAGTATAGGCAAATCCATAGAGAAAGAAGGCTTATTAGTGGTTACCAAGGGGCTGGGGGATCGAGGGAATGGGGAGTGGCTGTAAATCAGGGTATAGGGTTTCTTTTGGGGATGATGAAAATATTCTGAAATTAGATTGTGGCAATGGCTGTACAACTCTGTAAATATACTAAAACCACTAAACTGTACATATTAAAGTGGCGAATTTTATGGTAAGTGAATTATATCTCAATAAAGCTATGATTGAAAAAGTACTAAGCAAAAATATAAGATAATTTTTAAACATTTAAGTTTAAGTGGAGAAGGTGTAAGTATATCAGAAAGTTAAAAGCAAAAAAAAAGACCAATATATAAGACTACATAATTTTAAAAACAAATCCACCATGAAAGAAATAAAAGAAACCAAAAGTAAACAAAAAAAAATTTGGTGTGTGTTTTTTTAAATTTATTGATTTTAATTAGTTTCAAGTATATAGTACATTGGTTAGACATTTATATCATTTATAAAATGATTCTCCTAATTGCTTCTTCTGTCCTCTGATTTTCCACCTAGCCAATATATTAATGCTGACTGCATTCCCTATACCATGCTCTCCAGCCCCGTGATCATTTATCAACTACTAATTTGTACTTCTTTAACCCTTCACTCCATTTTTCCACCCTCGCAACCCCCACTCCCCTCTGTCCGTCATCAAATTGTCCACTATATTTGTGAGTCTGTTTTTTATTATAAACAAACAAAATTTTTAAAATACAAGACAAAAGGACTAATTTTCTCAAGCTACTAAGTGTTCCTAAAAATCAATTCACTGGAAAAAGCAAAAACCTAATAAAAAATGGGCAATGAAAGTGAATATACATTTCTTAGAAAAGAAAATAAAAATGGCCTTTAACATGTCAAGAGATATTCAATCATCACCGTAATAAGCAAAATTCATATTAATCAAGCTACTAAAAGAGAGCAGGCTTCACCTCTTAGGTTGGCCAAGATCATGAAGTTTAACAGCACTATCTGTCAGTACAGGCACTCACGTACAGTGTTAGTGGGAGCATGCATTAGTACAAATGCCAAATCACAGGACAATTTGGCAAGGTTGATCAAAATTAAAACTGCACATTCTTTTTGATCCAACAATTCCACTTCAGTAATTTCTCCTCCAGAGATCCTCCTGACATATAAAATGCTATTCATAGAAAGAAAGTAATTCATTGAAGCATCATTCATAGAAGCAAATGGCTAGAAACCACCAAAAGTCCATCATCGTGGGACTGAATAAATTATGGCAAAACCATGTAAGGTAATACCATTTAGATACTAGGAAGAATAAACCTGCTTTCTATGTTCTGACAGGAAAGGTTTTCCAGGATATATGGTTAGGCATAACAGTGTGGATAGTGTAAACATTATGTTTAAAAAAACATATTTTTGCTTATATATTTATAAAATATCCCTAAACCGACCCTAAAGAAAATGATAACAGAGCTTACCTCTATTAGCTAACTGGTGTGACTTGGGAGCAGAAATTAAGAGACTCATTTTTCCTTATTCATTTATTGTACCTTTTGTACGTTTAGTGATTTAAACCAAATTAGTTAATTCTTTTAGTTAAAAGAAAGAAAACAAAAACAGATATAGCAGGGACACTGAAATATGAAGTGAACAAAATATGTGGTCTAATTTTGGGTAGCTTTTTGGTTATTTTTAATACAGAAATACTTTAAGAAAAAAATAGTATGTTTTAAAACCCCTCACAAGTGAATAGCCAAGGGACTGACTCTACTTTTGTAAAACAGATGCATTCAGCTAAGCTTCCTATACACGGGCCTTTGGTAAGAACACCACCCTCCCCTACACACACACACGCACGCACGCACGCATGCACGCACGCACACCTCCAGAGTGGGCAGGACTACCTCCAAGACCAAGTGGATAATTCAGTCTTCATAAGTCATTCAAATATGGCCTCTGCTACAGCTGGAGATGTGCCAACTACAAAGGTTTATTTCGATTTATCCTCAGGACACAAAGAAAAAGACCAATTTTGCCTATTTCTACCTAATTGAACTGTCACACCTTCTACTGGCCATCAGTTAAATTTGGAACAAAATAACTGTAAAAATGTCTTGATCAATACTGTAGTGAATTAATCAGACATTCCCTTAAGAGTGTGTTCTAGGTTGGGGATGGGGGTGAGGTTGAAAAGGTGTAAAGACAGAAGAGAAGAGACCTCCTTGTGAGTCTGGCTCCTCTCTAACCATCTTCTAGAGGAGTCCTGGGTGATCAGGACTGGGTCATCAAAAGTAAAGGATCACAGACTCTAAAAAGGTTTCATTTTAACCCTCTCACAGAGATTATAGCATATCTATGTGTTTGTCACCTCTTCTATCAAGCGGAACTTTTTGGAGTCTGTTTAAGGCACAACTCTATCATTACAAAAGAGCTGGCAAGGCTTACCTTTCTCCCTTTATGACCTTCCTAGTCATTACGGCCCACTTTCTATTGTCCACCTGACAGGTAGCTGAAATTCACAGGTAATCCCCAACTTCATTTTTGTCAAAAATTTCAACCTCCTCTCTTCTTGTATATGACAAAATAGCATCTTTCATGCTCCCATCTCCTATGTTCGCAGAAAAGAGAATGAGAGCGAGCAATTGGTGTGGTTTGTACAAAACATAGATAAACTGCAGAAAAAAAATCAAAAGAATTTTAGGAAACATTCTACAAAACTCAGGCATCCTACTCAACTAGTCTCCAAAGTTTCCTCTGAATTCCTGTTGCCTTGGATATCTGCTATGTAGTACATCTGATACCAGGGATCAGACTCACTTGTACATCTAAGACTATTGGATGGGAAATGCACAGAATTGAAGGGAAAAGGAGCAGTAGAAAAATTGATGTCTGGGTTCCTCAAGATTTCCCAAAAGCAAGAGGAATAAATGTTCCTCAATAGAAGGTGGGAGATGGTAAATTTTGAAGAAACTAGAAAAGTTTAGAATAGGTCCCATGGGAAATGTGACAGTGCGTCTACTATGGAAGAAGTAACAAGGACCTGTCTCAAACTGAATAGCAAGAATCCACATTAGAACCCGTAAATTGGATTTCAGGACCTCTGATAGCTGCGTTAAGTGGTGGAGATCACCCCAGGTTGTTTGGAAGGGACTGTATGACACTCAACTCACTGGAAAGCACAGTGAAACTTAAAAACTAGGAAACTTGGGCTGGTTAGGGAGACGGTGAACTTGCAGGATATAGACAGTCCAGGGCTCATGGTGAGGAATGGCTAGGTTCAGCAAAAGGAAGAAAACACAGGGGGCCAGGAGGCTGTGACCAGAGTGGGCAACTGCAGAGTTGCTGAGATTTAGAAAGGTCCAAAGGATGTTGGTTCAAGCTGACAAAGAGGTCGTAGGTGTGGCAGTGTTTGTGGGTGACTGAAGTGAAGGACAGATGGTAATCTTAAGGTAAGGAGACTGACCAACTGGAGAGCAGAGAGTTAGAAGAGTCACGTTGACTGAGCACCAGCCAGTGCCAGGCTTCCATGATGCCACCTCACTCAGAGAGGAAAATAGTTCATAATCATTTTGTCAAGGGGGAGACACAAATGCCTGCTTCAGGTCCAAGGGCATATGATGAAGAGTCTTTGAACCATGCTCCTTACTTTTCACAATCAAATCAGAGGGAGGCTCATGAATAAAAAGAGAATCCTCTGAGAGATGAAAAGGTGCATGACCTGGGTCATATTATTATGTAGGAGGGAACAGAAAGGGCTGTGATTAAGAGTAAGACAGAGGTGGGTTCAAATCCCCACTCCTCCAGCTTCCCAGCTGAATGACTCCAGGCTTTGTGGAGTCTCTCTAAACCTCAGCCATCACATCTATCTGTAAAGTGAGGCTTCTCTGAGAAATGCTGAAACACATCCATGACACGCAGAGGAGAGTCTGGTCGTTAGTGATTTAGTAAAAGTTAACTGATGTTCTTACTCTCTACATTCTCAAGTAAAATTATTTTTAGGAGAGTGAGATAGGTAAGAAGAGAGTAGTGAAACAAACTAGTGTATGAAAAGGAAAATTGTTTACTCTCATAATTTGTAACTGCTTAAAAGCTACATAGAGAAATGAGAAAATGTCCACACGAAAGCCTATACAGGAATGTTCATAGCAACATTACTCATAATATCGAAAAAAGTAGAAACAACTCAAATGTCCATCAACTCACAAATGGATAAACAAAATGTGGATACCCATACAATGAAATATCATTCACTCGTAGCATGGAATGAGTACTGATACATGCTACATTGTGGATGGGCCTCGAAAACATTATACTAAGTGAAAGAAATCAGGCACAAATGTCCACATATTGTATGGTTCCATTCATATGGAGTATCTAGAATAGTCAAATTTAGACATAGAGAAAAGAGTTAGTGGATGCCAGAAACTGAGGGTGAAGTGTTGGGAGAGAATGGGAAGTGACTGCTAATGAGTATGTACAGGGTTTCTTTTTGGGGTGGTAAAAATGTTCTAAAATTTATTGTGGTGATATTTACACAACCCTGCGAATATATAAAGCACTGACTGTACATTTTTTAAAAAATTAGCTGTATGGTCCTTAATGATTCCTGCTTCTGATCTCCTGAATAAAGAACATTCATCTTCCCTGAGTGAGAGGTCCTAATGGGCTGAGCATATGAAATGTAGAATTCCAGCAGTTCCTCTACTTATGAATATCAGAAGATACTGATCTTCTTCCTCTGGAGACATTCTCCGGTGGGTGCCAGGGAGGTTATTTCTCTTCTTCTTTCTATCTGCTTCTTTTTGTCTTAGTTACTGCAGTCTGTTTCCCCACAAGCACAGTGGTTAAAAATCAATCTCTGCTTGATCTTCACAGACAAAAGCTATAAATTGGATGGCCTTTCATATCCAGTTTAAAGCTTATGAAAAATACTGCGGAGGTGCCCTGGAGCATTGGTTTTTGGTTTCTCCGCATCATGAGGACTGGGTCCCTAAAAGCAATGCTTCCTCCAAACTACTTCACTTAAGAGACAACATCGTTTCTTTAGGGAACAAATTACAAGGAGAAAATATTAAAAACCATTCCCCACGGCCCATTTAATGTTTGATTTATCTGACAAACATGCCAATAATTGCCTAAAAATGAACCTCATAATATTACTGGTTCCAGGAAATCAACCATTTCATAAAAGTCAACAGTGCTTTTAAGAGAATACTGAAGTTAAAAAAAAAAAGAATGCCAATTTATTCATTTGCAAAAATATTAATAATAATAAATATTAATAATAAGTATTATTACTTCCACATGACTCTGAAGGTCTGAGTAATGCTGGCTTTTGATGACAAAAAAAAAAAAAAACTGCCTTTACTGTTTGAACATTCCAGGAATCAAATATAAAAATTTCTCAAAGGATTTCTATATAAACCATTTTAATACATAGGGTTAATAAAGTCTCTTTAATGTTAATAAAATCTTTTCATATTTTTCAGCTCAAATATTCAACACAGAAGACACAAAACAAATGATAAAGCATCATGTTTTGCAACAGGTTACTCTGGTCAACAGTGTGTCAGCTATAAAATATAAACTTCTACTGAGGCAAGCACATCCAAGACTGTAAAGCAGCCCACTGGGCCCTATCTCCATGAACGGGTGCCAACCCTGTTTGGTGTGAATAATCTACAAATGAATCTAAGCTCTATCAGAGTGGGTAACTGCATGACTCTAGCTGGCAAGCGGGTAGAGGAGGTCTCTAGAAAGAGAGAAAAAAGATTTTTCATGACATTGGAACTTAAGAGCAGATTATATTAGATTTAAGTTGAATAACAAGAATAAAGCTTTTGTGAATCTCTAGATATCTAGAAATCTGTAAACTTGAGCTAGTCGTAGAACATAAATCTATTAAACAGTGGTTTATATTCTACACTCAACATTTCACGTTTTTGCCTCCAGATATAAGAAGTATAGTGCCCTATTCTCCTTTTGTTTGGATGAGGTTAAAAATTCAGATGGTACCATGTTTCTAGTGGGGTCTTAAAGAGGTAGCTTCAACAGTTCCCCCTGGATTAATGATTTCTGGTGGCATTTTAGAACTCTGTATTCCCCCTAAATACTCTCTCGCAGTATTGGAGTAACTTCTAGCTACTCTTGGAACATTATAAGTAGTGTACTTATGGGAAAATATAAATTGTCTTTTATATGTTTTGACAGTCGACGCTCATTATGAACCGGAGACTATTTAATTATAATGCCTCACTTTTATGTAGTGCTCTACAGTTCATAAAGTGCTTTCTTTCACACTCATGTAGGCTTCTTTGTATTCAACCACAGTTTCACAGTTCAATTTCTATAAAACTCTTTCAAAGGTATTAGTCAATTACTGAACAGGTGATCTAGAATCCATGCAAACAATTTTGAGGAAAGTGACTACAGACTGCAGATGGAAAAAGACCAACACACCGCAATTCTTCCCAAAGTTTTGATAGTAAAAAAAAAAAAAAAAGCCATGGAAAAATAGAACAAAATACATAAACTTAAAACCAAAAGGAAATGTTTTTTGCATGGGCTGCAGTACCATTTTAAACAGAAAGGAAAGATCATTAAATATGACTACTACTCATTTAATTTTAACTACACTAGTATCAAAATCTGAGCCTGCAAGTGTAAATCAGAATAACAGCTGAACTGAAACAGTTTCTTACCATTGCAGGGTACATGTGCAAGGGGGGAACAAAGTATTCTTTTTAATATGGAAACACATCACCCTGACAATCTATGACAAGCTTGCATAGTCCTAGGCATTCTATTTCTACCTCCTAACAGAACAGCATCGGTAACATTTGTGATCATAGTCTGTCAGCTGCTCTGCTAACAGCAGAAATTTTTACTTGTATATGGATAGTTAGTTCCCTAAGGAGAGTCTCTAAGACCAGGGTTTCACCTTTTTGCTTTACAATATGAAGGCTGCAAGAACATTTTAAGTGCACACATTACATATATGCAGATTTAAAATAAACAAGGTATGTAATCTGCATATTGGCTCCATGGAGGAAATAACTGATTCATGAGATATTTGTGAAAGCCAATACAAAATCCATAAATTATGTCTCTGTGTCGACAAACTATAAAATGCTCAGAACTTTTATGTTAACATGGTATTTAGCTTCAATGTGTTGGATTTTTCCTTACGTGTGTGGAACACACACACAAAAGAGAATTATAAACTTCAGAGTTCTTTAACCTTTACAAACCAACACAGTAATTACATTACAAGTTTATCTGACAACCCAGAGTAATATGAGAAAAGAATTTTTTTCCCTCACTTCCGTTAAAGAGTTTTCATTTTTTCCCACAATTTATAGACTGCCTGCTCAAAAGATTTTCATAGCCATGAATCCTACTAAAGATAAATTGGGAGATAAAATAAAATCACCATTCCTATTCACAAGAATATTTGAAGCACCTCCAAAGGAAATGTTTCTCCAAACATAAAGAGGGTATTAAATTTTAAGAGCGAGGCTATCATCAAAATGAAGGCAGAAAAGAGTAAACATAAGTTAACTTGACAAGCCCATACTGATAAAGCACAGATAAATGTTATCTCTGGGTGACAGGCCCAGGACAGAGAGTACTCAATTTACAAAGGAGCTGTGTACATGCAGTTCATTTCTAAGTCAGTATTTGGAACTCCAAACTCATTTTCTCTGAGAAACAATGTTATAAATACGGCTTGGTTTTGTAGGAACCAAACAAGAGCTAATAGAAAATTCTAGTACTGACAGCTCTCAAGCAAGTTGTCCCTGGGTTAAGCAGGGAACAACAGATGTGAAAATCAGGAAGTGGGGGCAGGGGGAGAAGAATGTTTCTTCTTCCTTACCTGAAACTTCCAAAGTTTTTTCTAGTATCTGCCTGCCTCTCTATATGCTCTTCCACCTCACCGCCATCTAAGTTCTTTAACCCAATCCCTGCAACAGTGCACCAAAATGATTTTATAGTTATCCCTCTACTCCTCTCTCCAGGGTGCAGGTGGGATGGAGGTAAAGGATGACATCAAACTCATGAAGGTATCCAGTTGTGGTAGAGGCTGGTTAGTGTTCAACAAACCAGCTTCCCTGTCCCCACTGACATACAGGTTGACATTTCCCAGCTTTACTTGCATTAGGTATGTCCATGTGACTAAATTCAGTCAAAGGGAACATGAAAAAGAGTGATGTATGCCACTTCCATTAACAAATCTCCAATGATGTTATTCACTCTCTTTCCTCTCCCCAACTGCTGGGAAAATTGCTGCAGAAGTTCCTGAAGGTCTCCCAGTGACCCTAGAGAATGGCTGAGCTGTGAGATGGGAGGATGCTCAGCTTGGGAATCATCATTCCGTGGATACCTCCACCCCCGCTGTGGAACACTCAAAGTTAACTATAAGGACTGAAAAAGAAGTTTCTATTGCATTCCACCCCTGAGAGCTGGGGTTGTTTCTTACTGCAACATTCTTGTCCTCTGTGCTATTATCTCTGTGTTGCTTTTCATGAAATGTCCTTCATGTTCACCTAGTTGGCTGGTTTGTGTCCAAACCAAATGGCCAATACCACTGAGATTTTATAATGCTTTAGTTTTTCTAGCTTTTTCCCCCCTCCTTCACTATGGTCAGTATATTTAACACTGGAAAGCCCTCTTATTCCTCTTAATCTACTTGGGGAACTGGATAAGTAAACTTGTAAAATCATTAACCTTACTTTGAGTGTCATTCTAAGCTATCAGGGCTTTGGGTATTTCAGGGCCTCATCTACAGAGTCAAGTGCAAGATTTTTGGTCATTTTTCTCCTTTGTATGAAGACTTTTTCCGATTATTTCCAGATTTCATTAGTAGGTTAGGGTTGTAGGAGTATGTGTTCTGGGTAAGAAAACTAGGATTGTATAATTTTTATAACAAAATTCACAGAAGTGACATCACTTGAATTTTGTTAAAAGCAGCTTGCTCACTTCATTCTCTCATTTGTCCATCTATCCACCCATCCATCCATCCATCCATCCATCCACCCACCCATTCATCTATCCATCCATCCTTCCTTCCTTCCATCCAGTTTATTTTTAAGGGAAATGAAAGAAGAGAGACTAAATAAGGGACGATGAGACTGAAGAAGGGAAAGAATTTATAACAATTCCCTATTTCTTGCTCTGTAAATATCTCCCTTATTTCATTCTTGAGTTGTAATAGGGTGCAATAAAAAACTCCAAATTAAGATATAACTTTAAACAGATTTTGTCTAATCCTAAAACTTGGCTTTCTATGCTTGTTCCTTCCACAGCAATTTTCTGGTACTTTCCACTCTCATCTCTTTGTTGCATCTCTGAAAGGTCCATTAGGTTAATCATGCACTTCCTATATGGCATCATAAGAAATAAAAGAATTAACCTGTTTGATCCATGTGTATTATCTTTTTGACAAATCACAGCCTGATAGTAGGTTTCTTGATCTTTATGGAGCTCTGTTGAAGTTTCTGCCTGCCTTCACCTTGCAATTTTTTAAGAGAGTAAGTTCAAAATGGTTCCTTCATTTCAGCATATCGCTTCCACTTATGCCACCAAAAGAAAACAAAAGTACCCATTTTAGTAAATGCATTATACTCAAAAGCATCAGGCACTCTGAGAAGGGAGAAAAACTGACTGGCTTATGTGGGACTGTGGAAAGAGCCACTGGACATAGTAATTATTTTAAATGGAATGAACCATTGACGACAATTACAGTTTTGAAATATGTTCCCTATGAAAAAACACTGAAGTCAACATATTAGTCATAAAGGACATAAAAAGATTCTTTATCCTTCCAGTTTGAACATATGTGTTTCCACAGCAGGCCCATAAAGGGGGCCTAGTGGTCACTTCATAGAGTGTTCTGTCATTGCCAATGTATACTCTACAAAAGATGTTAATTTCTTTTTACATTCTGCACAAAACATCCATGCATATTATGAAACACACTGCCATTTAAACCACATTTTAAATATACTATAGGCAAGTCATATTTCATGAAGAGTTCTCATGTTAAGAAGATACCTGAAGATTAAGTTTACAGGCTGCAAAAGTTATACATAATGCTCAGTTCTGGACTAGACACAGAACCACCACAATTTCATGTTTTTAAGAATATCAAGCAATTCTCATTTACAGCTAACCATAAAAGGGGCTAACTTTCTCTTCAGTTGCCTATTGTCTATAAAATGTTTATTTATCTTAATCACCATTTGATATCAAAGAAGGGGTAAGATCAAAAACAAAATACAAACAACCCAATTAAAAAAATGGGCAGAGGATCTATATTGCCATTTTTCCAAAGAAGACATACAAATGGGCTAACAGGCACATGAAAAAAAAATGTTCAACATCACTAATTATTAGAGAAATGCACCTCAAAACCACAATGAGATATCACCTCACATCTGTTAGACTGGCTATTATGAAAACAAACAAACAAACAAAAAACCCAAAAAACAAGTATTGGAGAGGATGTGGAGAAAAAGGAACCCACGTGCACTGCTGGTGAGAATGTAAACTGATGCAGGGACTATGAAAACAGTGTGGAGATTCCTCAAATAATTAAGAATAGAACTACCATAAATCCAGCTATTCCAGTTCTGGGTATTTATCTGAAGAATACAAAAACAGTAATTCAAAAAGGTATATGTACTCCTATGTTCATTGCAGCATTACTTACAATAGCCAAGATACGGAAACAGCCTAAGTGTTCATCTATGGATAAATGGATAAAACTTATTGGATACATATACAATGGAATACTACTCAGCCATGAAAAATGAAATTTTGTATTATGAAATATAGATAAAGTACCTTGAGAGTTCAGAGACAGACAGATGGTTTTTACCTAGTTC
The DNA here is from genome assembly GCF_000151845.1 of Pteropus vampyrus. Taxonomy (NCBI): domain Eukaryota; kingdom Metazoa; phylum Chordata; class Mammalia; order Chiroptera; family Pteropodidae; genus Pteropus; species Pteropus vampyrus. Next base: position 3,688,786 of record NW_011888861.1, on the reverse strand, counting down.
TGAAAAAAAAAATACAGATGGACCTTAAAAGTATTATGCTGAGTGAAATAAGTCAGATGGAGAAAGACAAATATATGATTTCACTCATATATGGAATCTAAAAACAAAACAAACAAAAAAACAAAAGTAAACCTATAGATTCAGAGAACAGATTGGTGGTTACCAGAAGGAAACAGGGTTGGGGGAGTACAAAGGAGTGAAAAGGGTCAGTTGTGTGGTGAAAAACGGTAACTAGACTTTTGGTGGTGATCACTTTGTAGTGTATACAGATGTCAAAGTATAATGTTGAATAGCTAAAAATGATATGATGTTATATATCAATTTTACCTCAATTAGAAAGAAAAGAAGGGATAAGAACTCAATTGTTAAGAAACATAACTTAACGTGTTGACTGAGATAGAAATGGAGACCTTCAAAGAAGATATGGTTCATATATACAATGAAATATTACTTGGCTATAAGAAGAGATGAAACACTGCCATTTGTGACATGGATGGATCTTGAGATAATGATGCTAAGCAAAATAAACCTGACAGAAAAAGTTAAAAACCACATGATATCACTTACACATGGGATATAAATCTAAAAGCAACAAACAAACATGACAAACAAACAGAGACTCGTGGACGTGGACAATAGATTAGTGGTTATCAGAGGGTGGGGGAAGGGGAAAGGTTGATGGGGTAAAAGGGGTCAAATATGTGGTGACAGAAAGAAATCTAACTATGGGAGGTGAACATACAATGCAACATATATTTGACATACTGTTGAATTGTACACGTGAAACTTACTGGATTTTGTTAATCAACGTTACCCTCCCCCCAAAATAAATAAATGCATACATACATACATACATACATACTTATATACATACAAAAAATAAATACGAATAAATAAATTAATAAATTAATAAGTGTAATTAGGGAAAAAAAGGACCTTCAATACATACATCTAATTACTGTCAGCAATAATCACATGTGTAAGTTCAAGTGTGCACAAGGTGAATACACCCACTCTTCTGCCCCTACCCTGATGTTACCCAAGCCTCAACACTAACTCCAATTGCACAGTTATAACTGCTGATAAAGACGTTACCAGCTTCTTGCAGAGATAAAAAAATGCTATTGAATTTGAACTAGAGGTAGAAATTTGTGAAATAACTAATGAAAGCAGGGTAATAAAAGTTACAGAAACTCTTTCCTAAAAAACAAAGAGAGATGGACGGACAAGCGCAAGAGAAGAGAATAATAACATAGCAAACCTGCCCAGAAAAGCATGAATTATGGGTATGACCAATGGGCAACATCATATAAAACAAGTCAAAAAAACAGTACCTGAAGATTAGGAGCTTGAAACTTAAGCACACATACTTATTTTTTCTATTTCTTTCTTTATAACATTTATTGTGCTTTTATAGTATTTTAATTTTCATGTTTGTGACCTTTGGGATCCATGGACCTCTAGCTTAACATCCTTAAAGGAGTGTTTGTCTGCTTTTCCTAAGTAGAATGGTGATTTAAGAGAGGGTTTTTTTGGTGTGTGTGTGAGTAGAGTTCAAATAGTAGTAGGCTTGACATCTTTATCAAGCAGAAAGAAATGCTAACTTGAAAAATACTCTTAACACTATTCATGGCTGCTGTTAGGAACAGAGCAACCCCCTCCCTTCTTTTTATCTGAAGGACAGGGACCCCTTAGGTGGGTCTGCCCTGGTCATCTATAAACTCATGCAGTACAGCTTAAACCATGGGCTTTCCTGCTCGTTTCATTGTAGACAGACATTCTGTTTGTACTCTTTTTAATCCTCCTTCTTTACCTAGAATATATAACCTTCCACAGAGGCACTATATCTGCTGAATGAATGGTTTCAATTATGAACACCAGCTTCACCTCTCTTGTAAGCTTGACCCAGGAATCATTTTTGATTCCTTGTTCTTCATGCCCCACATCTATCAATCACTAAATTCTATGACTCTACCTCTTCAAATGCTTTTAGATATGTTGCCTCCTCTTCCTTTTCTGACTCCCCTCCTCTTCCACTTGAGACCTCAAATGAATAGGCTCTCATTAGCTATTTCTAACCCCTAACTCACCTACCTCCATCTCTCCCAACTCCAGCCACCCTGGATATCCTGTTGCCAATTTCACATACATACCATTTCACTGAGCGTGGGTGAGTGGAACAGGGATACGACTAAGCTCTGAGCTTCGACAAGAGCTTGTAACTATCACACATCACATAAGCTTCAAACTCCTCTGCCTGGTCTTAATGACTCTACTTCCTGTCTTCCCCACAGCTGTCCAACACTCTTTCATACCAATCTTCAGCACACATCACTCATCCAGACTCTCCATCATATCCCACATAGGCATCTGCAGCCCTTCCTTCTGCCTTTGTCCCTATTGTCCCTGCACCTAGAACGACCTCTCAGTTTGCTCCACCCATCATCTCTGCACCTCCTTTCAAGGGACAAATCAGGTTTTTCTTCTCATATGAAACTCTTCCTGACCACTCCAATCATCAGCCATCTTTCATTCCCCTCAGTGCACCCTCAGCCCAAAGTTGCCCCTACCATCGTAAATCCTTAGTTATATACTGTCAAGTATTGCTCTATAATGGCTTCTTGTGGACAAAGTGCCCTCAACTAGACTTTCTTAAAGATAATTTTAGGTTTACAGAGAGTTGCAAAAATAGTAGAGTTCCTTTGTATCCTTCACCCAGCTTCCCCTTATGTTAACATCTTACATAACCAAAGAACAACGATCAAAACTAGAAAATTAACCTTGGTCAGTACTACTAACAAAACTAAAGAATTTGTTAGGATTTCTCCTGGTTTTCCACTAATGCCCTTTTTCTGTTTTAAGATCCAATCTAGGATTTCATGTTGCATTTAGCTGTCGTGTCTCTCCAGTCTGTGGCAATTCCTTGGTCTTTTCTTATCTTTAAAGACCTTGACATTTTTGAAGGGTACTGGTCAGTTGTTTTCTAGAATGTCCTTTGATTTGGGTTTCTCTGATATTTTCTCTTGATGAGATTATACATTATTGGGAAGGCTACCACAGAGGTATGGTGTCCTTCTTAGTGTTTCACATGAAGGGGCACATGATGTCAACCTGTATCATTAGTGATGCTAATCTTTTTTCTTTTTTTTTCAAGGCGTACGGCACCTGGTCTTCCTAGATGGTCTCCCATCCAAGTACTAACCAGGCCCGACCCTGCTTAGCTTCTGAGATCAGACGGGATCTAGCACGTTCAGGGTGGCATGGCTGTAATGATGCTAATCTTGATTACTTAGTTAAGGTGGTGTCTGCCAGGACTCTCCAGGTACGGTTACATTTTTCTCTTTGTAATTACTACACATTTGAGAGAGAGATACTTTGAAACTACAAATATCCTGTTCCTGCTTAAACTTTTGTCCACTAATTCTAGCACAACTTTCCTGTGGCAATTATTACTATGGGTGCTAATAACGTTTTTCTAGTTCTTTTATTTATTTATTGATTGATTGATTGATTGATTATTTGAGTTCCTCTGTAAAGCGGTTGTCTATTTGGCCCCACTTATTTGTTTATTCAGTTATTTATTTATATCAGTATGGACCCACAAATATTTATTTTATTTTGAGGGTTACAGTCCAATATTTATTTCATTACTCAAGTTGTTCTAATCCTTAGCTAGATTTATATCACCTCAGAACAGATACGACCATGTCTCATACTTCTTATATATGGCCCCTCATATCTAAGACAATGATAAGCACATAGTAGGTATCTGACTGATTCATTAATTCACTCACTCATTCATTCATTCAACAAAATATGTTTAGGGCCTTTTCTTAGGTGCTAGAGTTATAACAAATTAAAAAATTCCTTTTTTTCAAATGATATATAGTCTAGTTAATAGAGACTTGTGTTTGTGTACAAATCTCTGACAAAAGCATTTGGAGAGTAAACTGATGGCTCAAATGGGAATGTAATAAACTCTGCTTGGAGAAAAGGGAGTAAACAGAAAATGCTTTCTGTTATAAAAATAGTATTATTTCCCCTTTTACTCCACTGCTCACTCCCTAAAAATAAACGGGCATATAAACTATCTAGAGACAAATACTATCATACAGTCAGCGGGTACGACCTGCCTCTGTATCTTCTAAAATAATTCCTAAAATCAAACCTGAAGGGCACACTTATTAGGAAGATTTAATATAGTAAACATATACTCTTTATGTAGTTACTCTTGGCTTTACTAGGAACTGGAAACAGCTAAGGTAAAAAAAAAATCTGAGAAGCCACTTGTCTTAATCCAGTTTTCACATCTAATTTCATAGTTTTATTCCTTCACAGAGAATAATGAAGAATGAATAAGAAGCACCATCAATCAAAGACAGACTCTCTAAGTTTCTTAATTCAATTTTCTTTTACTGACCCTACTGAATTTTCTAAACAAAGCTGTTCTTTTTTCCATGTGATAGTTCAGCCCTGCAAATGTCCTCAGGAATAATAAACAAATTTTCTGCCACAAATTAGATTCTACAACATTCTTTATCCACAGCATTTTGAATTCCGAGCAAGCAGACGAACCTAAAATACACTGTCGTATTGCAAGAAACGCAGACAATGGAGAATTTATATTTTTTGACCATTATTGACAGTTAAGCCTGTTAATATTTAACTCCTACTATTGTTCTATAAATGCTGCCGAAATGTTCGGTAAATGCTGCCGAAAGGAATTTTACTTTCACTGTTTCATATCACCCTTTCTAATTAGTGTCAATGTGTCTTTTCCATGTTAGGGTGTATACAACAGACGCACATATGTGTTGTGTCTGTGGATATCGGCACAAATGCATACACAGTCATGAATGCACACACAAAGATGCTCATTGCACAGACTCATCCCCATGCTACTACTCATTTGCGAATATAGCCTGTTTCACTCCTCAGAGTGCTTGTGAATACACACTAACAGCATATAATTCAGTTAATTTCCTTTCGTTAACTTTCGTAGGAGATTAAGATAAAAAGCTAAAAAAAAAAGAAAGCCAACTAGACACTTCATGAAGTCTGTGATTAAGAGACAGACACTAATGAGACAGATGGGCTGCTGTGTAAAAGGAAGTTGAATGCGCCAGCCCACACTTTGTAAAGATTTACTGTGCCTCACCGTTTCCATTTCAAGTCTTCATCAGTTAGCATCTGACTTATTTTACTCTTGTTCTCAGCCCACAGACCCCCGCCTACTTCTGCCCAAATCTCCCGAAATGAGGATTATTAAATGAAAGAAGATGGCATTCTTTTTCTTTAGTCTGTTATTCAAGGTTTACTCAGAGGCAATATTTACTATAAAATCATGTGGTTTATAGCTCAACAGAGAGTAGATAACTCTGTTACAGAGCTCACTGGAAATTTTTAGAAAAATCCCATAAACATAGGAGAATTTCTGGGCCAGAAAACTGAGGTGCAAAAAAAAATAATAATAATTCATGTATTTTTAAAATTTTACTCAATAGATTTCTTCTCTATATGATTAGTCTTCTAAGTTATTCTCATGGGTGATCACTGTCCCTAATAGCTTCTCCATACTATAAGAACAGTGCATATTTACAGAAATAACATGTAGAGAGCTTTACAGTTCACAAAAGTGTTTAATGCATTACCTTGCTAAATCATCGCAACACCCCTGTTAGATATAATTATCTCTATCTTATAGTTTTTTTTTTTAAGTGATCTCTCTAAGGTCAAAAAGCTAATAATTTGCACAGCTAAAACTCAAAACCAAATCTCTTTTTTTTTTTTTTTTTTGGGTATCATTCTGATACCAAATCTCATTTTTTTTCATTGATACAAATTATATTTAATTTGCCTCGAAAAATTTTTTTTTGGTTCCATTTTATAACAGTGGACTACATGAACTCTGTTCATTACCTAAAGATTTTATGTGCTTGTAAATGAAACTAACTCTTAATCTCTACATTTCTTCTTAAAGCTCTCTCTTTTCTGGTTAAACAAAACGCCTAAGTTCTTTTAGCATCTGCTTCCTTTATTCCCTGGAATCTCCCTTTTGAGAGAGCTTGTATCCTATTATCTGACGATCTGATTATTTCTAATGGTGTTAACAAATCTACCCTTTCCTTTTATTTTTAAATTATTATCACACACATTGCTCAGTATTTTTGAATTTTATCCACTACTACTTCCATGTCCTTATTTTAATATTTATCACAATAGTTACTCCCATTCTAGAAAACCTTAAGGATTATATATTTTTATTCAACTGCATTTGTCTACCAGGTACATTTCTTGAATCTCCCTTCCTGGTCATTTTTATTTACCAAGATCCTTGAATTAAACAGAAGGGTTGTCTGCCAGTTCACCCTTCCTAAGCCATTTAAAAGGTGCCTTAACATAATGACTTTTGAGCATAGTACATTCTGATGTCATAAATACCGAACCATGATATTATCCTATGCAGGGGGCAAAAGAGGGAGGTGGCTCTAAGAATACAGATCTATTTAAGTGCCAACACAGCCTGATAATTAGACCACTGGGAAAAGAGAGAGAGAGAAAAGTCACAAGATTATAGCTCAATGAGACATCAGACAAGCCTCCCTCCCCCATTTTGAGCCTATGTAGGAGATTCTGACTGTGGTCACTACAGAGCTTCTGGAGCTGAAGTCCACACTGTCTAAACAGTAGAGATAATCAGACTGGGGTATATCATCCTCCTTTCTTGTTGCCCGATTCCACTCTCCCTGCTGTTTTAATTAGATTATTTTGGTATCTGCTATTTCTGTCTTACTCCTTTCCCCAAACTGTCATATAAGTACTGCAGCTTAACTATTACACTGTTGCCAAATTTCACTCCAGAGATGGCTGTATTTCAGCGGCAAGTGAAGTGATGCTTCCCTCTGTGACATCTGAACACTAGCTTAAGGGGTTAAGCATCTGGAAGGGGGTTGCCTTGTGCAGAAAAGGGGTGTTTCATTTTGTTTGATCATCATCATTGGAGGAGCAGACCCATCTGAGCATGAAAGAGAAAACAAACCAAAAAACACTCAATGTATATACTCAAATGCATGGGGAGAATATAAACAGTGACTGGGACTTTTCACAGGTTCTTTTCTATAGGCACTTCAAAGCCTTAAAACATCAAGGAGGTAAGATGATGATCATTTTTAGAAGTAAAAGAAGCCTCAGAGAGTAATCCAGTCATGTTATAGATACAAAACTTGGAGGCACAGAGTAAGTTAGTACCTTGTTCAAAGCCCTCTTGATCCCCAAGACCAAGGGTGTTCCACTTGAACTTGGGTTCAGCCAGAGATGTACTCAGAGGATCACATCTCTGCAAGTAGGACCAAACACAGCCCCAGCTTCTAAAGCATGCAATATCAGTACTTGTTTCGTTTGGTTACATTTTTGTTGTTGTTGTTTTAAATACTCAAAAAAATCTCCATCAGAAAAAAAAAAAAATGTGAAGTAGAGGGAGAAATAGCAGAGCAGAAGTAGTGACAGCAAATTGTTTATTGCGCATTAACTATGTGCCAGGCCAGGCAATGTTCTAAAAAATTATATGCATATAATCCTCACAGGGACCTGCTGTCCTCACATTAAAGAAAAAAATGAAGGGTAGAGAACAAAAACTATTTCTGAACAGAAAACAGGAGGAACAGAAGAATATAACTGCCACGTCAGAGAAATTACCTACCCAAATTTTTCTAAAACATTTAGTGAAAACCTAAATAGATATCGATAATATATTTCTCACTTAATCTAAAGAGATATTCCTTCTAGGTCCTTCTTGGCATATTGAGGCATGAGTCTGTTATTTCTTGCTAACTCCAAAAACTACATTAGTCCCAAGAAGTTCTTTATATTATTTCTAGATCTCATAATGATAATTGTTATTTTGACAATCAATGAACAATCAATGATTCACTATTTGAGCACTGGTGAAGTGAAAGGTACTACTGACATGGAGGAGGTCTTGAGTGAGGGGGAATGGGGACTAAATGATCTTCAAGTTTCCTCTCGTCTCTAAATACTAAACATCAAAAGCTATAATATCTTACATTCTAGAATTTAGAAAATATATTTAAATGCTCCATCTCATTTGATAAACATTAAGAGAAAAAACGATGGTAATTTGAAAAGTACCCCAGAATACTGACACTTTGCTATTTCCATCTCTAGTCCTTACTCGCATTTTGAATAGTTCCATTTGCCAGAGCAGCATCTCTGCGGCATTCTGCTTTAGGGTCTGAACATGGAAAGACAAAATGGCTGAGTTTGGTATCAACCATTTTCTAATGCACTTTACTCCACTGGGTGACAAAATATTCTACCTTATTTCAGGAAAGGTAAAAAGATATATATATATATAAAAGATATATATATATATATGTGTGAATGTTTGCACAATGACACTGTAAATCGTATTATTTATCAGACTTACAAAGAATAAAATGCTTTATATGGAAGTTGGGTAAATTATTTCAGAAACTAATATACTCCAAAATAGATATGCAAAGCTATGCCTACATATAAAATAGTATGTACTCTTAAGTCTTTGCCTCTGCATTTTTCATTTTTGCACAAAAAACGTCACTAAGTGTCTCAGAATAATATCTTCCCCTGAACTGGTTATGAATTATAGAGGCTACCTTCAGACTGAAGGAACTGGAGTGGAAAAGGGAAGAACACATTTATGCTGAAAGATAATGCTTGAGGAAGATTTCTATTTTAAATATTTAATTAATATCAATAAGGTTTCCTTCACCATGGAAATGTGCATTGCAAAACCCAGAATGCACAGTATGTGTGTGGTTGGGTGGGCTGGGCCTGGCGGTGGGATGGACTACTACTGGCTTTGCCCAAGAAACGAAAAGGGAATGAATGACAAAATAGAGGGAAAAAAGGGTCCCTTGATGATAGTAAATCCAAAGCCAAAACTGTAGCCTTTATCAAACCTATGTTGAAGGCCAAAGGAGATAAAAGAAATCTCTGAGTGGATTTTATTATTTTGGGACCATAAAAGCACCTGGGAATGGATGGAGGAAGGTAAGAAAGAGGCCAAGATGCGACAAGTGGACAGACTATTTTGATCTAGAACTTGAATCTGTCTAAAGTTAACTAAATAATGTTAATGATGCTTGTACAATGAATTATATAATTAATCTCACTCTCTAATATGAATGATGGTGGATAAGGTAAGAAATGGGATACAGTTTGTCAAAATTGGAGTAAGGTAAGTGTGCTCTGGTGAAGCCACCACCCCAATCCTTCCTTTGGGTGGTGGTTGAAAAAAAAAAGTACCACCATATACCATAATCAATCCACTCTTCTGACATGTCTATATAGTCATACAGTAAAACATATTCATGTCACAACTTCTTAAAATATGGATTGTCAATAGCATACATTATTTAGATTACCTAAATTGAGAGATCAATAGTGGCATGATTTTTACTGGCCCTGACAGTTGCGCATTCAAGCAGTTTGAGAGCTGTCTTCTCTCCTTACCTTCTTCATTCTCCAATCTGGTCCTGCTGTCAACAGTCACAACCTCACTGCCAGTCCCTGACTATTCTCTGGCTCTTCCTGCCTTAAACCTTCCAACAGATCGTTCTCCATTGGTTTCTCCAGTTTCTCATTTCAGATGCACGTTTGCCTCCTTTTAGAATAGTCCAGTTCAGCTCCCCTGTTCACTCAAACCAGGTTATTTATGATGCTGTCAACTGTACCTCCCGTAGAAATGCGAACTTCATATCTGTCTCGTTCCATTCCATGTCTCCAATGCTTAGAACTATACCAGTACACAGTAGTGCCCGAAAGAGATATTTGCCAAATAAATAAATGAGTGATGGATGACTGAATGAGATTACAATTTAAAGAAAGACACTCTCAATTCAATAGTTGTGCTTTCGCTCTGTACTGGCAAAGTCTTAAGGCACCCAAAAGGCCCCATGGGACTTAATGAATTGAGTTTCAACACTGATTTGGCCTAGTCTCGAAGAGCAGTTTCTTATACGATTACAAAAATGGTTTGGTTATAGAGACCGCCAAAAACAGCTAGACTGCTAGAGCACAGACCTGAGGCCACAGCACACTGAAATATGGTGAAATACTTCCCACTCTTCTACCTCCCTAAAGACATTCATTCTGGTAAGCCCTTGCTAATCAACATGTCTGCATGTCTGCACACCAGCCAGCAATTCACAGCAAGAGAACCGTTTCTTCCTTTCTGTTTGAATCCCTATTGATTCTGCTTAGGAGGAATCTAAGTGCTTTCCAAATACCAAATGTTCCATATGGTAGTGTTATTACTATTCTCACTACTGCAACGTTTGGCCTTTCTACCTACACTCGTGAGGTGCCTCACTGGAGTTTGGCAGAACGTTATGAACTCCTTTCCTGACCTATATTTGCTGACACATTTGTTGTCCTCTCTCCCTTTATGAATCTATTAATTCTGTCGAAATAACATATGTACGTGTATAAATACAAGTTTTATTTTTTTATTCATCCTCATAATCATTTAGAGGAGAATAATTTATGACCCGTTAAAGAGTAATTCCTAAGCTAAACTGTCTTAATTAGGAATTCAGATGTTCCTCTTTTACTGAAAAATACAAAGCTGTTCAAATAAGACAGGAAATGTGGGCCAAAACGAATGCAGCATCTACATACATAAGATTTGCAGAGTGTCCTGTGAAGAGCAGTAGCTGAAGCCAGACAAGTCATCTTGCATTTGTCTCCTTAATTCTAAATAATTCTTTGACCTTTTTTCAACCTTATGATTCAGCTAAGGGTTGAGGGACTTACAGCTCCACAGTTTTCCCTTGTGTATCTATGTAGGATAAAGTAAACGATTCCTGAGAGCTGAGAGTCTCTCATTCTATCTTCTCTTTCATTTACTGAGTGAAAGGAAGCTTACTTAGTAATGGAGGGAAGAGACGTGAATAGTAGGGCAGCTCACATAAGGAGCTGGACAGTTAGAGACTTTCCATGTGTAGCTCAAAGAGGCCAGTAACCTTGCCTTATCCCAGGTCCCTCAGGAGCAAGGCAGTGCAAGGTTGGGACCAGGCTCTGCTCTCACACGAGGACTGCTCCCAGGGTCCCACTGGCCAGGTGACAAGACACTTCCATGGTAAATAGGTCTCTGACTTACAGACTTCAGTCAGGCAGTTTCTCCAGGACTAGAATTACTCCATTAATCCTAATTAATGTGAATGATGGTGGATAAGGTAAGAAATGGGGTATAGTTTGTCAAAGTCGGAGTAAGGTAAACGTGTTCTGAAATACATTAAATGTTTTTTGGATACCAGAGGAAGATGAAAAGAAGGAGGAAGGAGAAAAATTTTACAAAATTGAAATACTATAGCTAGAGTCATACTTCGCTGGTTTTACTTCCATCATGACCATTTTCTCATATCACTAGATATTGTCAAAATAGGATTTATAACAATTTTTCAACATTTCACATATATTTCTGTGCAGCAACATCCTATGAGATGGGTACTATTATTGTCTAAATTTTATAAACTTAGACATCGAGAGGTCAGGTAACTTTCCTGACCTTGTACCTCAAGAAAATAGCAGAGCTGGAATCTGAACCCAGCCGGTCTGGAGTCCAAAGTCTTATCTACTGTGATCTATAGCCTCTGATTAATATGGTGTTACCATAATTATATTTAATCATGCTCCCAATATTGGACAGATTATATATATATACACACACACACACACACACACACACACACACATATATATATGCATGTGTATGTGTGTGTATCCATACACACACATGTATATATACACACACATATCTATGTGTATATATACATATATGTATATGTGTATACATATATATACAAATATTTTAATTAATGAGCAGTATAACGTCAGATCCATGTTTTAATGAGGGCTATTTATTAAACACCTTTTTATTCTTATTAAAGAAAGAAAAACTATATTTTCCATCGAAAAAGTATTGCTATCCAGTGATCTCATGGTTGTCTAATAATACTTGGCTGAAAAAGAGGAAAAACTTAAAATTTCCTAGGACCTTTCCATGCCTTCCTGATTTAGTATTATTTCTCAAATGTCAAAAACCATTATGTTTCAAACATGCTACTATCTATGGCAGGAAGTTTCTTGAAAATAGTATGCTTTACAAATAAATACGCCCCTCCCCCCCAAAAAAAACCCAGCACATGGAGACACTATTTCTCATCATCAATTGGCAAACACTCTTTGTTTTCAAAATTCTCAGCACTGGTAAAATGGTATAAAAGTAGGTACTCCATGCACTGCCTCCAGAAATACAAACTGGTATGACTTTATTGGAAGGTAATTTGGCAACAAGTAGCAAAAGTCTTAAAACCTGAAAACTCTTAAATTCAGCAATTTACTGCTAAGGAACTATCCTTATGAAAGCCATTAATAATGGCAACTAATATATAGCTATAAGAACATTCTTGGTAGCATATAAGCAAAGAAATTAGAAGCAATTTAAATGCCAAACTAAGAGGCATACATCGATTAAATGTATTTTAGGATATGCATTGAATGGTATCTATATGATCATAAATTATAGAATCATAAATTATAAAAATAATGTTGCAGATAAATATCTATTGCTATGAAAAGATGTTCATTATCTCACTAAGAGGAACAAAAAGGCTATATGATAGTATAAACCGTATTGTTCCCTACCTTCACCTGATGGTAATAGTCTCTCTAGTTCGAATTTGTGAATACCCTTGTCAGAATCATTCCTTTTTTTATTAATCAATGTCTTGTCATCCTCTTAATCAGTGATCTCAACATAAATAGAAGCCATTTTCTTTCCCATAAGAAAAGCAAGTTTCCATTTTTATAACAGAAAGAGAAAGAATAAATAGATGGAGAATATGTGAATCTGTACATGTATGTTTATGTTGTATGCTTGTGTTTGTTTTTGTATGTATGAGATTAGATATGTATACATCTCTACTACTCCTTTGGAGACTTTATAATTAAATATAGTCATTTGGGTTGAAAGATTTTAGAGATATTTACCTGTACCATGTGCTTTCATCACAATGGAGAAACATAAGCAGTGAGCTCCTTCCCAGCAGATCTTTTCACACAAATTTTGCTTGCGTAGAAAGGGTGGCAGTAGAAAATGCAATGTAAAATGCCTAGACCTGTAATTATAAAAACAGTATTCCCACTGAGTTAGGCAGCTTGCTTTGGCCTTCATTCACCTTAGCTGAAGCCACAGAAAAAAGAAACACATTTGTATAACATTATACACACACACACACACACACACACACACACACACACCCAGCATGAGAGGGATCCAGCCAGAGCTGGCTTCCCATCCCATCTTCTGACCTTAGGGACATCATCATCGAAATGTTCCTGTCTCCTCCCCCTCCTTCCCTGCCTAATGATTCCAAAATGTCAGAGAGATAAAAAATAGTTCTTCTTCAGAAAATTTCAGAAACATTACTGAATTTGATGCTCTCTAAGAGTTCTTCTTAGCCACAGAATTAAGCAAATTCAGTTCATGTATTTACCATAACCACCTGACTTTCACTTTCAGAACTGTGCCTCTCTGTTGATGGCTCAAGTAAAGCATGGTGTCATTAATATTCAAGGTCACCACTAACATTTATTGAGCACTTACTATGTGCTTGGCATGGTGCTAATGCTTTACATACATTATCCTAATCCATTGAACCCTGTGAGGCAGCTAGTAACCACTGCTATCTCTGTAATTGATAAGAAGAGTCAGACAGCTAGTAGATGTTAAAGCCAATATTTAAGCCAATACTGTTCAGAGGGCATGCTCATATTTCCATCTCTCCAAAATTTATCTTGCTATCAACACTCCCGTGCTTATTATAAAAAAGTTAACAATCAAACGATATCACCTTATTTTTTTCTCCAGAATTGAAATGTCACCCGTCTTAGCATTAGTCTTTTTGGATTTGACTGTCCTTTGATTTTAATTCCAAAGCTAAATTAAAATCAACACGTTCATATTTCAATCAAGAGTAAATTTATAGTTATTTTAGTAAACTAAAAATGCCAACCAATCCCAAACCCAGATGCCAACACACTAAGGAAAAACCTAAACTCTGAGTCCTATCTAAATGACTACATTTTATTAGGAGACAAATAATAATATCAAGAGCCATATGTGGATCCCTAATTTAAGATATGGAAATAAAGGGAGGAATTTCTATACATTATAACTACAGTGTGAAAAACAATAAACATTGTTACCTATATACAAATTTTACATACTATATGTCTTAGAATCACTGCAATATAAAATGGATGTGAGCAGATCAAGAAACCAACAAAGTTATTTATGGGTCAATATTAATTTCCCTTTGTACATGTGTATATATGTAGATATTTATGAACACTATTCTGATTATGGCTTAGTGCATACATCGCCCTTTTATTAGCATAGTTTTCCACTGAACTTAGACTCTTAACACAACCCCTAGGCCCAGTATGGTCCAGCCATTCTTTTCTAGCCTGCATTCCAGCTTTTCTGTCTTACTTTAAATTCCTTAAAAGCACCTTGCTCTCCTAGGCCTTAGGGCCTTTGCACATGATCTCCTCATTGCCAACACTTATCCCCAAATCACTCACCTTCTTCATCAAATGACCTTGTATCATTATCTCCTTCAGCTCTCAGTTCAGTCCTGTCCTCAGGGAAGCCTTTCTGGACCTCCTTGGCCTGGTCGCTGCTTCCTACTACATGTTTTTATAGATTCACTTCTCCCTTGTTATACTGGGCATTTTTGTAATTTTACACTTTTTCGTTAGATTCATTGATTAACGCTTGTTTCCCCCGCCACTTACTAAGCTCTAGGAAGGCAGAACCCTGCACACTCTTGTCTATCTTTTCATTCTCAATATTCAACACAATGATTGGCACATTATGGTCACACAATAAAACTATACTGAATGAATAAATGAGGGAGAAAGGGAAGGAGGGAAGAAGAACAATCCCTATCATAACTTAGTGTTTATTGAATTAATACACTGATGGCTTTTCAACACAGAGTATAAGGTCTGCACTCCTTTGAACAGCAAGCAAGGCTCCTTGTGACCTGACTGCAGTCAGGTGTGTCACTCCTCCAGCTGCACATGATGCTCAGCATCTCTAAATCCCTGTAGCTCCCTAATCCACCCCGCCTTGCTCTTGCTCATCTCCACACCCTGCTCTATTTTGTTCCCTCTGCACATCATCTCTTCAAACTCAAACTCATTCTTTAAGTCTCAGCATTAGAGCTGCTTTTCTGTTAAGACCTCTCTAATACCTTCTAGGAAGCTGAGGCCCTTTTTTCCATTTTTCTATAACATCCTGTACCTATCCCCATTAAAGCAATTATCATATTTGCTTATACTTTGGTCTTAAGCAAGTCCATCTCTCCCAATACATCATTAAGTCCCTTAAAGTAGCAGTCCCCAACATTTCTGGCACCAGGTACCAGTGCTCCTATGAGAATCTAATGCCTGATGATCTGAGGTGGAGCTGAGGCAGTGATGCTATCGCTGGGAAGTGGCTGCAAATACAAATGAAGCTTCGTTGGCTCATCTACCACTTGCCTCCTGCTGTGCGGCCCTGTTCCTAACAGGCCATGGACTGGTAACAGGACCCTTGTTATCTATCATGCACACATATATATTTCAAATGTGCAAAGCTTTTAGAGTCAAATAAAATATATTATTATTTTGTATTAGCATATTTTAATTATTATTAAATGTTGTGAGGTATAATGGTTATAAATTCATCTGTAAAATGGGCGTAAACCTAACTGACAGAACAGTTGGGAAAATTAAATAATGTATAAGTAAAATGTTTAGCACAGAGTTCAGCATACTGGAAGCACCTATAAAAATTATGTAATCAATATCATTATCAACATTACCATTAGGGTAATCATGTTGAATTTATAATTCATGCTTCAACTTTAACAGTTTTATTTGACATTTTTTCCTGATCAAACATTAATTAGCATTAGCATCTCCATAAAGACATAAAAATGGTTAGAGAGGCACTCAGCAAACCAGGAATAAAGGAGAGTCTTATTCACTACAGCTAAAGGGCAAATTATTGTTTCAGTAATCTGCCATTTATGTGTAGAGGTACAAAAACATCAACAGAAAAGATATATTTCTGTTCAAAAATTATCTATAAAATCTAAATGACAGAAACAACAAATATCATCATTCAAATGCCATAAACCTTTAACTGAAATAATTATAAATGCTTATTGTAAATTATTTCTTTTGCTAGAAAAAAACAAGACAGAGATACATATTCATTTCTTTTAATTACTGGACAAAATAATGTGAATTTATAAATAAATATTAAGTATTTGTCTAAAGAATATGCCATAAAATGTTTAAAGGAATAGCAAACACATTTCACATGTCATCTATTAGATGTTAGTCTGATTTAGACACTGGCCTGATTTAGAATTGCTAAAATTTAATGAAACAGACTTATGCACAGAGGGAAAAAGAAGTAAGACAAGTTTCAAGACAGTCTTTTGGGAAAAAGTAATGTTAAGAATGAATTGCTTACAAGTGCTACAGTTGAGCAGAATGAACTGGTAGTAATTTATTCTACAAAGCAAACTTGTAATTCGGTCCTATATTGCCCTTTTTTACATATTGGCTGGATTTAAAAAATGACTACTAAAGTAGTTCATATACTCCATGCTATTGAAATATAAGGTACTATCATCACTGCATTTTAAGATTTCTATTCTCAATTCATCTTTACCTCTCTGATTAAGTGATAAAACCCAAAGCGAGTCAGATTTCTAATTAGAGCTTAACCATTTTCTGAGAAGTATTATAGAGGGGAAATATTACAAAAATGCAGAATTCTTAACTTCTAATTGTTTTACTACTAAAATATTACACTACTTTTAAACTGAATTATAATTCTATTCATTGGCCACAAACCACGGACCAGTTTAACATAATGCAAATATACTGTTTTTGCAATGTAATTAAGATGGAAAGATAAAAGAGAAAAATTTAGCAAAAAAAGTTCTTAATTTACTTAGATAATTTTAATCTGAATTTACTATGAATCTCATCATCATGATGCTTATGTTTATATCATAAAATCTGGTGAAATCTTACAAATATAAGGCTAAATTCCTCTTTCTTTATGTTGATCCCTCAATCTGAAATGTCCTTTTTATTCATTCAAATGTTACATTTCCTTTATGATTCAGCTCAGATGTCACTGCCTCTGTGACATGTTCTCATGTATATTGTATTGGTCCTGCTATGTAATGATCTGTTTCCCTCTCCAGACTGTGAGATTTTTAGAGTCACTGACCAGGTTTCTGCATTTTTCATAACAACCTATGCAGTTCTTGCACATAAAATATTCTCAGAAAATACTGGTTCGATGTGTCAATGAATACATACAGTTTGATACTCGGTAAAATTGCCACTCTTAAGACTAAGGTGAAAATGCCATTAATTGTAATCTAAAGTTAAAGGTTAAAGTAAAAAACAAATATTTCCATTTTTAGTGAAATGAAACTCTTAGCATTTTCACTTCCAGATGCATCAGCATTACATAAAAGATGTTGAAACTATTTTAGAAAATAGACACGCTGCACATTTTCCTGTCTGAGAATTAGTCTGAAAAGTAGCAAGCTACACAAGGGCCTCTGGGTGTTCTCATGACAAACATTCAGTTAGATATTGATTCCACACATTCATTTAATGGAACTCTAGACCAAGACTGAATCTCCACAACACCAGCATGTCACGCATTATTCTATTCATCTGCTTAAGAATAAGCTGATAATTCCCAGGAGAGGTCTGCCTTCCCCTGCCAGTGCTGGCCAGCAGTTTGGTGATGATGAATCTTAGTGGCAGAGAACTTCAGTACTCAAAGAAATACACCAGTGTTGGCTTACGTTTTCCACTTTTATTATAATTGTTATTCCCACATGGACCAATTTCTCACATATCCGCTTTTCATTTTTCAAAACCAGACCTTTGAGTCCCTGACAACTTGCCTGGCTGTGTAACATATTACATCATCATACACATGCCAAATCCTACCTCATTCAAAAGGCCATATTTTGCTCAGAAAAGAACAGTGGGCAGTAAAAGAGCAAGTTTCTCATAATAACGTATCCAAGCTGATCGTCCACATTTGGAACTATTAGTCACTGCTGAGACAATAAATATTAATTTTCCAAGAGGTCACCAAGCCTTACCTCCCCAGTTCTCTTTCCTCCATGCCTCATGCTTTTCTAGGCACTCATTAGTAAGAGGAAAACAGAGGGTTTCTGTGTCTTCTATCTCACTCCACTTAACAGTTATTGTCAGCCTCACCCTATATCCTCAGCCACCCAAACGATTCCAGGGATTTCCTTGTCAGACCATACCTTCTAAAAATGTCAAGACATTGGGGACTATGAAAAGGGCTATGATATGAAATAGGCAGAATGTAGGAGCAACAAGGGAAAATTCTTTTATGTTATCACCTTAAAAATACCTGTATTTTTATATGTAATGAACAACCTGGTGACTATAGTTAACATTGTTGAATGATAAAAATGAAAGTTGATAAGAGTGTAAATCTTGAGTGCTCATTACAGGAAAAAGATATTTTTTCTTTCTTTTTTCGTTTTTGTACCTACATGAAATGATGAATGTTAGCTAAACTTATTGTGATAATCATTTCATGATATTTGTAAGTCAAATCATGATGCTGTACACCCTAAACTTATACAGTGCTAAATAACACTTTTATTTCAATAAAGCTGGAATTTTTTTAATCCAAAAAAAAGTGTATTCTTATTATGTAAAATTTGAAATACAAAAGAATGCATGCAACATATATATAATCTATGAAGCATAACAATAAAATAAACACCCATAAACCCGCCATCCTATTTAAGATATTACCTATGTGCTACTTTCCTACACTCTTCTCCTGCTCTTCTTCAGAGGTAACCACAATCCTAAATTTTGTATGTATTACTCTCTAAAATATATAATTTAGTTTTGCTCGATTCCGATCTTTATAAATAAGTCTATCATATTCTATGAAGTCTTCTGTGGCTAGTTTTTTTCACACATGTTGTTTCTAAGATTTAGCTATGTTGTTGTAAATAGCTGTAGTTCGTTCATTTTCACTGGTGTATAATATTCCAATGTGTGAATTTTTCAGTATTGTTCAACTGATACATTTCAAATTTTTTTAGCTTCTACTTGTTATTTTTTTCTATTAGAAACAATGCTGTTCCCATTAGAAATAATCCAGATATGCAAAGTTTCTCTTAGGAATGGATTGGCTGGTCACAGGGTATATGAATATTCGCTCTTACGTAATCCTGCCAAATTGTTTTCCAAAATAGCTATGCCAATCTTCACCCCCATCAACAGTGTACCCAATCATTTTTTACAGCATTGTTTTAAAATCAAGGAGATCTATTTGACCTAAAGGTGGAGTTTTATCGTATAGGCTAAAATAATAAATAGCCATAAAGAAATACACATTCTATACCTCTCTCTCTCATAGTGGTGAGTTTGTACTTTCTTCATTATTAAACATAACAAATGAGAGCTACTTCCTAAGATATGTTTATTTTCCCACCTTCAAATGTGGCATTAACTAACAACTTAGATTGAACTGAGGATAAATAAGTTGAAGGCTCTACATGCCTTTATTTCCTAATCATTCAATTCTTAAGCAAGGTGGCTACCAAAGATGTCAAAGAATGCTCTAGAATACGTTAGGTCCCAAGAACCAAAACTGTCCACTTGGAACAGGAAGTTCTGTACAAATTTAAAATATTCAAAACTATAGTAAATGAAAAGAATTCTTTATGTCTTTCAATATTAGAGAAAAATAGAGGAATAGATAACTAAAAGAGATGAAGAAAAGCCTTATAGTTTTTATTTTAGAATAACAAAATTAAAAAAAAAACTTTTTAATGAGGTTTTTACAGGCTTAGGCTTAGAGGAAAAGGCTTCTTCCCTTTCCAAAATCAAAGGTTAGAGTTTGAGGTTATTGCACTTTTGGTCCTGGCTCAAAGTTTGAGCTCTAAATCAGACAGTTCTACATCTTTCCCCCCACATGTACCTAAGGGTCTGAATGAAGAGTTAGCAAATAAAGAACCTGAGGAGAGACAAATACAATAAACTGAATTTCCTATCGCTAGCATGACAATGAGCCGCAGGAGGACACCATAGCAGACACTGAAATCAATAGGGACAGTAACTAGCCTACCTTCTCTAACTGAACAGAGACTAGCGCAACCGTTTGTGAAACACAGTTTGGACCAATATTGTCAACAGTTTCGACTTTCTTTCACACTGCCATTTGTTAGCAGTAGTAACCACTATCTGAATCTTCTCACATTCTTTCTCCACTCTGGTCTCTTTCTTACCCTAACAACGAGGCAATGTCTGAAAGGCAGGCAGTGAGGGGAGAAAGAAGAATTGGAAGTCTTCATCCTAACAATGGATGTCTCTGGAAAACCAGATGTGATAAAAAGTAAAACGAACAAGTATATGCTATTAGTGCCTGTTAAGTACCTATCCAAGATTTTTTTTGGTGTCTATCAGTGAGGTCTTATGCTTCTTCTTAGATTCTCACACTGTTTTAATTAAGTAGGACTAAAGGGCCTTATTTAAATCACACTGGTGGTACCTTCTCTTTTTAGTTCAGTAAGCTGGAACCTAGGCAGGCAGTGTTAAGAGAGTGAATCTTTCCTTCTGGGTCAAGAAAGCTCTCCAAATCCTGTTTATTTTCTAAATGAGATAAATAAAGCAACCTTATTTTGATATTTAGTATCTGGTGCCAGATGCCCACAAACAGAATGAGGAAAAATGAGTGTGCTCATAACCTCAGGTGAAGCTCCAGATTGTGAGAAAGTTTTCAAGATCAGTAAAATTATTAAAATCGTATTTTAAAGGATCCCTTTGTGACACCAATATGTAAAGATCCAATTAAAATATAGTAATTTCCCACAACTACACAAAGCTTTTCTTTAAAATGACTTTGTAGTCCTAGATGTGTCTGGCTTTTTATTCAGCGACTAGATTATCTTTTCAGAATATTGTACTTCATTGTGAGTGCTTCATAAGGGACTAATTAGTCCTCCCCCATCCCTTTAAACTCCTATGGGAAATGAGGTCAGAACCCACTTCCATGCCCAAAACACCCGGTGGAGGTTGCATAAAACACTACAGCGACACAAAGGCAAGTCTTTTCCCAAGGCAAAATGGGGATGAGGACAAATCTTCAGCTAGGGTATCCTCTCCACTATCAGGAACAGAGTACAAAAAAGCTAAGCATTTATTATAAGATCTTGCAAAGGAGCTGTTCCAACAAGCTGGACCACCCACCCACGCGTTCGCCTAGGCTCCTCCTCTCCTGTTCTTACTGCCGTGCGGCCCGCCTTTCCGCTCCCTGATTGGCTGTCCCGCAGGCTATGGCCACACCTCCAGGGCGCGGGGCGGAGGAGAGACCGACCGCACGCCGCTGCACCCACCCGCATCCTCCTCCTGCCGCACCTGCATCCCAGCACCCACAGGGGAGCGCCACCGCTCTGGGACGCGAGCCCGCAGCGGCTCCGTGGCAGCCTGCCAGTGGCTGAGCTCCTACTCCTTTCTACAAGAGGCATGGTGAGCAAATTAGAGGTTATAAACACCTCCGGTGGAAGGAGGAAAATTCCTTTGGGCTTTGTAAGGGAACTTCGTCAGCGGCGACTGTCTCCAAGGTATAAGACGGATGTTCTCACCCACGCCCCTCAGCCCTGCCGGGCATATGTGGACTGCACCTTTTAAAGCTAGTCACAATTATGGTAGTGCTGCAGGAAAATGTGTCTTTGGGAAGAACCGCTCTCCTGTTTAAGGACATTGCTGGTCCCCTGATAAGGAGCATAACGCTATTTCCAATATAAAGAAAAGCATATTCCCATATGTAGTGCTGCCAAATCCATTGTGCGAGAGAAGGCTGGAAGTAAAATATCTGGGCTCCCAACATGGGTTAAAATTTTATTAGGAAAGCAGGAAATCACACATCTCTGGCCAGGGACAGCAAAGAAAAGCAACTGGGTTCTAAATTGTGCTGGAAATAGAAGCGAGCAGTCTAGGAGTAAGTAAAAGAAGCAGAATCAATTAAAAATTATGCTTTGATGCCTGTTACATAGCTTGTCACACCTTGCAGGGGCTAGTTGCCAATATGGTATGGTTTTAAGATCACAGCCCTCCAACAACTCATTGATACCCGAAACTCTATTATTAGTCTTTTCTTCGCTATAAAGATTCTCTCCTTAATTTTCAGAATAAGATGCTACTTTGAAAGTGGAATATCCAGATATCCAACAAAAAGAGAAGAAAGGAAAGGAAAGGAAAGGAAAAAGGAAAGGAAAAAGGAAAGGAAAGGAAAGGAAAGGAAAGGAAAGGAAAGGAAAGGAAAGGAAAGGAAAGGAAAGGAAAGGAAAGGAAAGGAAAGGAAGATGCAGAAAGAGAACAAGTTTTGAATCTAAGATGAGTATTAATCCTAGCTTTAGTACCATTCAGCTCTATAACATTGGGGAGGTTATTTATTGGCTTGACTCTTAAGTTCATCATCTATGAAATGAGAAAAACACCTGTTTCAGAAGGTTGGTACAAAGCTTTAGTTCAATTATATATATAAAACTATGTGGAGCCCGGAGCACATACTTTGTAGACACTCAGACACTAGTTTTTCCTCTCCTTTTTTTACAAAGCAGGTCACGATAGGGGAACAGGTGAGGACAACATGAGAACACTGGCTTCCTGCTGTGGAAACAATGAAAAGGTCAGCAAAGATGGGGATGGGGTGTGGCAAAAGAAAAGGGCACCAGGGGCCTGGTGACAGAATCTGTTTCACAAATGTGGTGAGGTCAGCTCTGCTCCAGGGCACATGGTAGCTGCAAGTTGATATTTATTTGCAATGTTGACTGGCTGGCAAGACTGTGAACTTAGAAACTGGCCTCCGCTGAAGGGCCAGGCCTCGACGCCCTTCTCAAGGCTCTCCCTGGCTTAGTGTTCAGCTGGGGAGACAAGGCGTTGGGGTACATCTGAACAGCAGTACTACAGGGTCGCCTGCAAGGGAATGTGAGCAGGTGAAGTTATGAGTAGGTGGCTGGCAATCCAGCCTGAAGAGACAAAGTACAGATTCTAAATGGCTGAAGACCAGTGATGCCAATCAGACCTCACTGGCCCACAGGCCAGGTCAGCGGGGCTAGAGACCTTCCTACTGACTTACCAAGGACTGGCCCCACACCAAAGTGTGTAGCCAAAGATGGTTTTCTTTTCCTTGCATCAGCACTTTCATACTTAGGGATCAATTGTTACCTCACCCTAGAAAGCCTACCATCACTGCCTTCCAAAGCATGAACCATGCAATGATGCCAATCACTCTGGCGAATGGACCAAACAAAGAGGGCTAAAAATGGTAGGAGGAGAGGGGCTCTAGAGCAGGATGATGCAGAAATATATTTTTACTTTCAAAATCCAAAAGGCCACTCATTATACAGGACATAAACCCTCCAAAAATGTCCTCCTATAATTGCTGTCCACAATACAAGCTTATTCTGATTGAATAGGAAGGAGAGATGTATTTTTAATAATAAGCAGCCAACACAAGTAACAGTGACATCATTTAGACACATTAATAGGTCAAGACACCAGCCCTTCTGTTTCCCCAGCAATGTGCAGAATACATTTTGGAGATCACTAATCTGACAGTGTTTACTATTGTAGCGTTACTGCAGTATGACTTAAGTCAATTCGACTTTCTCTAGCCTTCTGGTATACTTTTGGGCCGTTCCCTCCTTCCTTCTTATGCTGAGCTATGTGCACAAAGAATGCAGCACATTTTTAATATATGTCTGAGCAAAACCACAATGGAAGGTAAAAGCATCCTACAGTGCTTCCCAAAGCCAAAGGAATTGATTTTAGAGTATACAAATCACTGATTATATTCCATCAGTACAGATAATTAAAAGTTGACTATATAATAATATTAAACAGGAGGCACAACTTTTTGAAAATTTCTGTCTGGTATTAGCTATGCAGAAACACTGACTGAATGTTCAATGCTAATCAAATTCATCTCTTCTTTAGAGCAGTGTATAATAAATGGGGCACCTAAAAGGAATGCTTTGAAGAGACTGCTTCACTATTGTCTGATTATTCTAAATTTAAAACTCCAACAAAAGAAAGGATTATTCTTCTTGAGGTTCAAGATTCACAAGGATTTGGTAATGAAATTCCTTAAGGAGAGCAAATAAAAAAATTGCTATCTGCAAGCTGCCAGTGTTTTATGTCTGTATAGTGTTTTTAAATCAAAGTCACCATTCATTCAACAACAAATGTTTGTTTGAATAAATGAATGAAAGAAAAGGCCTCAAAATACTTTACCAGTTTAATCACCTATAAGTTATGAATCAGGCAGCAACTTTAATCATCCCCAAGTGCACAGAGTGAGACAAGCTAAATGTCAGCTCTCACCAAGCAGGCCAAAGCCGGACCTGGAAACTGAAGTCATGTCCTTTGATTCTTAGAAAATGACCCAGCTGTTAGAGCCTGTTGCTTAGCTCCCTTGCTGCAAACTCTCAATACAATCTGGAATGCATGTTATCTAGGCCAGGTGAGGTAAGATTAAGGAAGCAAAACAAAGCTGGGTTTGTTCCTGAAATTATACAGGTAGTCCAAAAAAGAAAAAAGAAGAAAATCCCCATCAAAATGCAAAAACCAAAAATAAAACTCAATATTAACGTCGTTGCTCTAATGAGGCACATAGAGCAAATTACTTAGTGCCAGAAATGACATTACACCAAGGGTAAGAAAAAATGTGCCTGCAGGATACTGGATGAGAGGTGGAGACCAGGGCTCCCCAGGGGGCTTCGAGTTTATTCTTCCAGCAACACTGCTAACACCCAACTTTTTCCATTCTGACCTTCTAACAGGATACCATCCAAGAACCAGCCAGACATTTAAAATTTGTTTCAGTAACAGAGGAGAAATGCAACTAGAAGATTTTTTGCAAGTGGAATCATTTCGCAAGTAGAAAATTCCCATGCATTTCAGAGTGAGGGTTCTCAAAACATAAATCTTGAAAGTTTTCAAAATCCATGCCAAGGGAATTAAGGGAACTGATATTACCCTTACACTAAGTTGACCTGTGTGACCTAAGCATAAGCAAAGTACCTGCCCCAACATATATTTTTCTGATTCCAGAGGAAGGTAAAGCAGAGCTGTCCTGACCCAAATCGTAAAGTAGTCTACAGGATCCTTTTTCCTTCTGACCCCAAGATGCGCCCCCTACCCCCCATCCGCCACCCCGCCAAGACTCCAGGGGTTTCTGCTCTTTTCCACCTCTACCCTCTCAACATTAATACCAGTGAAATATTTTTTTGTTTCAATTGAATATACTTTGGTCTTTGCTTTACCCCCTAATAAATATTTGTCCTTTAAGCCATTCATTTTAAAATTGAAGAATTAAAAGATTTACTTGCCTTTACATTCTAATGTCAGCCAACAGCCAACATTTTGAAATGAGAGACAGGGTAAGGTAAGTCCCTTCATTTTTAAAAGCTTATTTTGCTTCATCTTAAGCCTGCCATAAAGATGGAAATACAAGTTGGGTTCATACTCTACTGTCACTATGGGCAAACTGTAACTAAGTCTTAGTTATGCATTTGTAAAGTGGGCATTATTATAATATAGTATGACACAATATAACAATAATTTTGAGATAATGAATGTAAAGTGGCTGGCACATTGCTAACTTAAAAACTACACCACCCTCAGAAAGAACACAGTGCTTCTAGTGTAGGTAAGTGCAGCGCAGGTTGACCCAGCCACATAGGCTAAAGACCAGTTAGCTAGAATCAATGGGAACTGGAGGAGCCTGATTGTCAGTTTCTAGGAGATTGTGGCCTCAGGACATGGAGCCGGGCGCCCCCTACAGGCAGATCTGAGGTTCTTCCTCCCAGTTAACCTTTTCCCTGGCTCTTTTCTTCCTGCCTGAGTGCATCTAAGCCTTCCCCACACCTCTCCTCCACTGACTCAATTACCATGCAGCACAATATCAATTATGTAAGTTACATTTTATGACAACACTAAATTCTATTTTATATGTTCAGGCTTCTTATTTTGTGATGCATATAACTGCAAAATTTGGAAGCCAGAATGGACCTTAGAGACATCCCTTACTCTAACTCTTTCATTTCACAGATGTATTAAGAGGCTTAGAGAGGGTATGGCTTTCCCAAGGCCACAGAGAACTAGTTTAGAGCAGAGCTGGGGATATAACAGGCTGCCTGTGATCCCTGCACTGCTCTAAGGCTATCCTTAAAATCCCGTGCACTTAGAAAATGCTGCAAAGACACAATCCCTTCTCCCTTGTGTTGCAAGACCACTTGCTCACAGTTCAGAATTGTTCAAGGAGCATAGAAACAGGTATGATGCTTAGGGGAAGGGGAAAGCTCGGGGGTAAAGATGCTGGAACTCTATCTAGGTTAAGCAACTTTTAGATGATATGATCTTTAGAAAAACTTACAGACTCCCTGTAAGAAAATCAATAGAAGAGACAATGTGGTACAATAGAAAAAATGTAAATTATTAAGTAAGAGACCCCAGGATGATCCTCAAAGCTCACTAACTATGTGGCCCTAGGACAAGTTATAGAAACTTTCCAAGTCTGTATTCTCTTAACCATAAAATAGGCCTGATGATGATATTAATTCAAAGAGTTGTGGGATTAAGTGAAATTATATATTAAGAACACCTAGCACAGCACATATGCTTAACCAGTAGTCAATCAATATTTCTTTACTATAGAACCTTGCACAGTGCTACAAAGAAAGCCTCATCTTTAACACATGTGGTGGGTACCTGGATGGTAAAATATATTTCCGAGGCCATGTATATGTTATTTCAGGGATAACCTTGGAAAGCATGTCCCAAAGTGCCAGTGTTACATTCTGATATAATTTCAAAATAGAATGCTAGTGTCTACAGTGGGAAATCTAAGGAAGAGTTTTAAGAGCCAAGAATACTTCTGTCTGACATTTCACACACATGGAAATGCACCCATCTGCCTCAGGCAACCATGGTCAGTTGTTAGGAAACATATCTTGTGCTTTACATCAAAATGTGTTCTTAGAAAACAAAGATATCATAGGTCAAGGATATTCCCAAATCATTCCTCTTTGACTCCTGATAATGGCTTCTTGTTTATTTTTTCACATCCAAAATATGTATCTAAGAAACTGATCACAGATCCTAATGTGGTCGACCACAAGAATTCAGCTCATGACATGTCCTTTTGGGTAGCCAGAGTTGATTTGCAATGCCCAAGGCCAAAGAGGAGAAGGAAACTGCCCTCTCTGCAGATAAATGCCCCTCAACCTGTAGTGAGCCCACAGGACTGTACATCTGTCTTCTTACCACATCTTCTTCCCATATATAATTTTATCAGTAAATGAGAGATTAAAGTCTCATAGGGAAAGAAATCAGGAGTTTATGTCTTATGCCACAGATCTCCAGCCAAAACTACTGTGTGCACAATGACATTTCAGTAGGAGCTGCTGATTCTGCCTGCAAGCTTGAGCATTAGTCCAGATGTGTTCCACACCACCTCAGCAATACTACCTTCCCTTTGTTCTAGACCTGTCTGTGCCCTGGATGTCCTGGTAAGCAACACACACATGCGCACGCATATGCATGCGCACGCACACAATCCAAGTTCTCTCTTTTTCGGAGTCACCGTGTTGACAATAATCGAAGTTGGACCGTGAGAGGTGAGAAAATGCTAGTCAATAAATGAAGGTCCTCTGGACCCATTAAGCCCCTGGCCCACTCTCCTCCCGTGTGCACTTAACTTCTACTTTGTTGTTTCTAATTACTCTGTGTTTAGATGTGGAGAGGACTATATTTTCACGCTCATTCAGACATGTGACACTATTGTTCTTTGTTTCCTTAAAATGGCGTTCTTGCTCTCCCTAGTAGAAGGACCTGCAAAGATCACTAAAGCTTCTGGGATGAAGCAATCAGCCACTAGGCTGAAAAAATAGAACCCAGCTGCCAAACACCACCAGGAAAAGTGCAAAGGGTGAAATGGGCACCACTCTGAATCACAGACATTATTACAGGCAAAGTGAATGGCTGCTATGCGGGTGTTCTTCTGTACCTAATTGGACCACGCAGTATGACACTCCTGGGGACCATTACAGAGATACAGGTGTAGCTTACTATATACAAAAGCTGCATGTCTGACAATTTATGTGTAAGCCTAACTTTTATAAATTACTTTTTGTGCTGAGTGTCCTGGGGGAGTTCATTATTTCAGAGAATGTCATAAATGTTTTGTAAAATTCACAGTCATTTCCGTTTCTGTTTTGGAAATTTAGATCTTTGAATATCAGATTATTTTTTTTTTGAAGAAGTCTTTCTCTCACCCTACTCTCTCTGCCTTTAGAGCATATCACCATTCTCAACATCAGTAACAAAAGAATGTAAATGTATGGGAAAATATGTACCAGTGATGGAAAATAGAGAAGGGCGTCAGACACATGCCGTCATCATTAAGTCATTTTTGCTAGATAGACCATAGAAAACATAACATAAAAGGCTGATCCAGAGATGTTACTCTTGATTCTCCTTCTTGAAAAAGTGGTGCAGCATTGTGAGAAGAAAATGAGAAGAGATCTTGACAGAAAACTAGTAAGTAATAGTCCTAAACTAGAGGAGTGAAAGCTGGAGGTGAGGGCTGGTCAGGAAACAGATACTCTCTGGGCTCCTGTTCACAGGCATTCAAAAGGCACAAGAGCAAGAGAATCAAGCATGAGCACTGCCATGTCTGAGGTTATCCAGCAGGTTGTAGAACGTCTCCCTACGTAGCAGGGTTCAGAAAACTTCAGTCACCATTACACAGCGGGGCTTGGACTGAAGCTAAGGTGAGGGAGAAATCTCAGATTAGAAAATGATCTCACGTACAGTGGCTTCACCCAACACAAAGCCGAAACCATGTAGAAAACACCAACACTGACTGCCCAGGGCTTCAGCTCCCTCACAGTCTATACAGATTATGGAACACATACCTTGGTAAATTTTTAAGAACCAAGTCTCTAGCTTCAGATTAAGAAATAGAATTTAATCTTTTCCAGAAGGTACACAGGGACCATCTGAGAGCAAATTCTAGGCCAGGCTAGACCTTTCACCATTTAATTAGGAGTGAATCAAATATGTGCAACATTGGGCCTATGAGGATTTGGTGGCAAAATAACATAAAACATCCAAGAAATGAAAGAGGAAGATAATTTTGAAAAAGATTTAGTATTGGAAATAGAAATAAGTTTCAGACATGATTATGCTAACAAAAACAAAAGATATGCAAAGTGAATGAAACTAAAGAGAAATTTGACTGAATTACCAAAAAAAAAAAAAATCCAATATTTTTTAATTATCAGTTTTCAAAAGTATAATTTGAAGCTACATTAGGGCCAAAGAAAAGACCACACTCTGGAAAAGCAAATCAGTGATGTGAAGAACAAACTGAAAATGTACCAAAAGGTGGAGAGAGCAAAAGGTAGATCATAATGGGTATTAAAGACAAAACAGGAAGCCAAGATATAGATATTTGTGCTTCCTAAAGTAATCAGAATAAATACCACAGAAAGAATTATTAAAGATATCATGTAAGAAAACTTGTGAACTGAAGAAATACCCGATTCCCAGACCAAAAAAGAAAAAAAAAGTTCACTCCGTACAAGAAAAAAATTGAATACTGACATACACAAATATACATATATATAAATTAATGAAAATTGTCATTTATTAACCTTCCAGTGAAACTTTAAAATTTTTAGGTCAAAATATGAAAATCATTAGCATCAAATTAGGAAGGAAATAACATAGGTGCCAGGGCACTAAGATGGGAGAACAATCAGGCTGGTTATCTGACAACAGAAGAAATAAAACAAACTAGCTCTGATGGCAAAGGGTTGTGGTACAGAAATTTTAAGCTAATCAAGTTTTTCACTGAGGTATAAGAGCTAAAAAATGAAAAAGGCATTCTTGATTACAAAGGATCAATAAGATAATGTACTTCATAAAAACATTTCTGAAGAAGTTCTCCAGTCTACAAAAAAATTCATTAAAAAATAATAAAGAATAAAGGGTTATTGTGCTTTAAAGCAGTTTATATAATCTGTAATCAAACCATATAATTAACAAACAACTGAATATAGTTAAAAAACAGAAGAGGTTATCTAGGTAATTCTTCTAAGAAAATTTGCATAAGATTAAAAAATAATAATAAATTCGATCAAAATATCTACATATGTATCTTTTAAAAGGAAAGGAGACTCCCAAAAGAGAAGAGAAATGCATTAACCTCATCCTGCATAAGAAAGAGGTATGGTTAGTAAGCTTATTGACTTTATTTGCACAGAAATATAGTCTTTATTTTTCAAATTTAAGAAAACTAGATAAACATAAAATATTACTTGAAAATTGTTAGAGAATAAATCATATCATACAAAATGGAAAATGATGGAAACATCAAGGAATCATAAAAGGAAAAAAATTAAAAATGACAAAAATTAGAACAAGTATATCAACAGTGAAGATAGGTATTAATTCTCTTTTAAGAAGCAAAAGAATCTCAGGTGAAGGCATAAATTAGGAATGACCTCCATGCTATTTTCAAGAAACCCATAAAAGTTAAAAGAAGAAGGACTGAGGCATACAGGCAAAAAAGGAATGAGGAATACATTGGAAAGCAAGAGTGACAATGTTAATATAAAATCAGAATGAAATTATTTAAAGCATTAAACAGAAATGTCATTTTTAATGACAAAGGGTACATTCCAAAGAAAAGTTAAAACTGCCAAGATAACATAACATGGAAATAATAAAGGAAAATAAGCAGAGACTGAGAGAAATGCAACAGTGTTATTGAAGTCTACCTTGCTGCCTTTAGTTCTTGAAAAAGTAAGCAGATAAAAATTTAATAAGGATATAGAGAAGTAGGGTAAAATAATAAATAATGCTGATCTGATGAATAGATAAAACTGATAATTAGAGCATGCATCTTCTATACAGGGACTCATGGAACATTAACTAAAACTAATCATGTATTGAGACATCAAAGAAACTTGATTACATCTCAATATTCTGTGACCACAATGCAGTGAAACTCCACATTAATAAACAAAAGCAGGAACAATTCAAATAAACTTGTACATTTTTAAAACCTTCTTCTAAATAGGTATAGAGTATAAGAGATACAAAATTATGCAATTGCAGATAGAAGCAAAGCTAAGAAAAGCATTATGTAGCAAATGTAGGGAATCTACACTTAGAGGCAAACACCTTAATATTTTCATCGTTTAGAAAAACTTAAAAGAGCAATCAATTCAAGAAATTAGAAAAGGGAAATAAACCCAAGGAGAGCAAAATAAAGGTAGAACACACAAAAATAATGACAGAAACAAATTCAAAATTTTAAATAGAAAAGATTTCAAAAAGTAGTCCTTACAAATAGCCAAAAATAAAATAGATTTACTGACAGCTAACAACCGAACCAAATTAAAAATGAAAAGTAGGATAAAACTAAAAATATTGAGGACATTTTTAATTTTAAGAATAGGTAATATTGACTATGTTAATAAAATTTAAAATATAGAAATGGCAAATTTTCTAGAAAAATAAAAATGTTTAATATTAATTCAAGAAGTAAACATATTGATCAGAAAAATTACTGTAGAAAAATAGTGTGTTGGCAGCAGAGGGCTTTCATAATAACACGACAACAAAAAAGGATATGAATCAAATGATTTGGGGAACAAGTAATTTCAAATCTTCCCGGAATGGTTGTGATACGTAAAATTACATTATCAATTCATAACATCACTGGTTCAATAGAAAAATATCATTATTAAAGATGCTGAAAAGACACTTTATGAAAAATTCTGTGGAAAATGGTATTGAAAATTAGAATAGACTTCTTCTTATTTGCCACATTAAAGGATATTTGCCACAAACCAACAGTCAATATCATATTAAAAGTTAAAAACAAGCGTCCATAATTAAATTCAGGAGTAAAGTCAAATGTACCTGTTCTACCATTATTATTTAACGTAGCGTTGAGATATTCTAGAAGAAATGAAAGTTAGAAACATTAAAACGTAGGACACGATATTTTCATTATTAGAAATGTTATTATTGCCTATTTAGAACATCTAAAGGAATTAGCCCAAAGACTACTAGAACTTACTGAAGTTGATAATAAGATGGCTAGTTATTAGAAGATACACATGTGCACATAGACACACACAAATATTTATATATGTATACAGTTTTTCTATAAACCAGCAATAAGCTGAAAATATAAAGTAAATAAAAATTAAATGCACAATTATAACCACCTTTGTAAAATCTCTAAGAAAAATTTAGCAAGAACTACTAAAATCCTACGAAAACAGACAATACAAAGGGACATTGAGTCTTGAATAAAACTATGTACATGGATCAAAAATTGCAAGAGTGTAACGAATTCATTTCTCTCAAGATTAATATGTAATCTATGACAATTAAAATTTAGTTTGAAAAGATGATTTAAAATCTGACCAAATTAGTTTTACGTTCACATGGAAGAATAAACGATTAGGCTAAAAACAGCCAAGAAATTTTGAAAAAAGAAAATAATATAGAAAAATCTAAGATTGCTTATGTTAAAAATTATTAAAACTGTGTTGAACACAAACTAAAATGCAAAACCACAAAGAATAAGAGAACAAAATACAAAGCTCAGTAGTATACTCACGTTCATAAAAGTATTTAATACATAATAAAGGCGATGCGAGAAAAGGGTATTAAATAAATGGCGTGAGAACAACTTATGTACTATTTGGCAAAAGTTCATTTCTTCTCATGCCTGAGATCATGTATCAAAATAAACTCTAAATATAAACTATGAGATGATAAAAGAACTATAAAAAATTATAGCAAATGAATATCTGTCTGATCCTAGTGAATGGAAGGATTTTCTAGGTATAAAAGCAAATATATATATATATGTATATACATATATATGTATATATAATTAATGTTTGACTACACAAACATATTGAATATTTGCACATCAAAATGACCGTGAATAAAATTCAAAGGAAAATATCAAAGTGGGAAAAATCTTTGCAATATCATTGACAAAGAGTTAACATCTTTAACTCAAAATGAACATATAGAAATTATATGAGTAAAAAATACATGATATGTCCTAAGACAAAATAAGCAAAGAATAATAAATAGTCAATTTTAAAAGAAATATAAAAAAAACAGAAAACAGAAAAAAAGGTTCAACCTCACTCAAAGCCACACACTCCTGAAAAATTAAAACACAACATTATTTTTAACTTATCAAATTGGCAAGAGTTTTGTTTATTTCTGTATTTTAATTACAGTACTTTGTGTTGTCCAAGAGTGCAGACACATGGACATTCTTTCTCATGGCTGATGAGTGCTAACATATAGCACTTTAAAAATATATATCAAAAATCTTAGAAAAGCTCTCATTTGAGCCAACAGTTCTGGTTCTAGAATTTATCCTAAGTAAACAGTCAGAGATATCTAAAGAAAGATACACGTTCAAGGAAATCTAGCACAGCATTACTAACAATAGCAAAAAGTCTGGATAATTAAATGTTTGACACATTATATTACTTATGTAAATTATAATATCTATAGAAGAAGTTAAACTATATAGGCAATAAAATTATGCTATGTGGGACTGAAAATGCCATGGCAACATGTTCACAATAGGACCAGAGATAAAAGCAGCTCACAAACAGTACAATCGGTGTGATTCCAGTTAAAAAATATATATGACTAGCAACACTAAAAATATTCATGGTTATCTTGTGGGTAATTTCTCTTCTATATTTCCAGTTTTCTAAATGAATATACACCATTTATGTGATCAGGGTGGAGCAAGCTCTGAGGTCAGACTGCTTAGATTCAAATCATAGCTCTGTCACTTTAATCTCTGCAACTTGAGCAAATTATTTATCCTCTCTGAGCCTCAACTTCCTCATCTCTGAAATGGGACTAATAACAGTAACTACTTCACTGGGTTGCTGTGACAACTAAATTTTACAATGTATGGAAAGCACTTAGGACAGTACCTGAACCACAGTAAGTGTTCAACAAATATTAGTATTATTCTGACTTTAAAACAATATCGACCCTCTCCCCCCAAAAAAAAACTTTTAGAATAGAAAAATATGGGCTTATTCCTATGCCAGAGGAAAAGTTGTTTATAAAGGTTGTAGATACAAAATGTTAAATATTCATATTCATTCCTTTTCTCCTCCCTCTCCCTCTGCCCCCTTTTTTCTCTCTATCCCCACTACCCTACACACACACACACACACACACACACACACACACACACACACACACACACACCAAGATGCTCTAGGATCCTGAGAAGTTTAGGCAACAATTAATATGCAGCCTTAACAAAGATTATTTGAGCTCTGCCTACTGTCCACCGTGGTCAACCAAGGTCAAAAGAGGCTTTGATCTAGAACAGAGGCTGCTGATAATCAACTGCCCAACGTCTGGTCCAAGAAAAGGCTTTTACCTTCCATGGCATGTATGGCTTTATAGCTGGATAAGCAAAGTGTTGAGCAAAAGGCTATGGAAGGAGCCCCAGAAAAGAAGTCAGAGTACCCTAGTTCTAGGACCCGAACCACTCCACTCACCAGCTGTGCATGTAAGACTACACTCTCCTCACCAAAGGAGAACTCTCCAGGGTCCCATCATGATCTGAGGTTCTATTAAAAAGGGTGACAATCTCAGCTTCTAACATTAGTTGTTTTATTTTTAACTTCAAAGCTGGCCCCTGTGTCCCAAAACAAGCCAAAGAAAATTAAAAGAATAAATAAAGCATTCCAAGCATCCATAATATTTATTTCATTTTCCCTATCTATGTTATTTCAGTAAATCTAGCAGTGTAGAAAGTGACAAATGACTGCAGATTACAAGGCAGCACATATTCAGGACAAGGTCATTAGATGCCATCAGAAATGGTCTAATGACACATGTGTTTAGGCAATAATGCAGCTCAGTGGGTTATCTATAAATCCTTCCCACTTGAAGTCTTGTCTGCTGGCTCTCACACACCCGCTGTGGTCTTTGAGCCTAGAGAACTGCATTGCACTAAACATGGTGTGGGGTATTAGCTGAAAGCAATAGCACCAAAAAAGAAAAAAAAAAAAATGCTGAATCTGAAATGTAGGGAAAATCTTTGCATATGCAAAACAAGAATAGTCCTAAAAGGAGACATAATTATTTGTTATAAAGGTACATTCACGGAATCAAACAATTGATTTGATCATCTGAAAAGGAAAGATGTTCTATGCAAAAAAGAAAAAAAAGACATCAGAATCAGGGACAGATGATAGAAGGCAGAAAAATGGAGCAGTTGGAACAGGCTTTGGTGTCAGGCACTCTTGCTCTGAATTCTAGCCACTACCACTCACCAGCTGGATGAATGTGGGTGAGTAGTTTAAGTTCTCTGAGCCTCCATTTTTTTCAGTCCATAGAATGGCAGTAGTATTATCTATCTCAAAAAGTTACCAGGATGATTCAGTCATTTGTTCACTCAATGCATAATTATTGAGCTTCTAGATTTCCAGCCCAGGGCCAAACGCTGATCTACAAGAGCCAGAGAAGCAGGCATGGCCTCCAATTCTATGGACTTCAAGTTTCTCTTAGATTTTAGTGGAAGAAGAAAGACAAACAAATATATGTAAGTGCAATACAAAAAAGTAAACCTGTTAAAGGGGTGGAAAGTGACGGTGGTATTATTTTAGAGTTAACTCTCAGCTAAAGTGACATTTGAGCAGAGACCTGAATCAAGTGAGAAAGTGAGTCATGAGGCTACACAGGGGGAAGAAATCAAGTAGATAAACCAGTAAGGCAAAGACCCTGAGGCAAGAACAGGGTTACATTCAATGGGATATTCCTAAAGAGATTATTATTAGCTCAGGCACAAAAACATGTGCCCAGATGATGATGATAATAATGATGATGATGATGATGATGATGGTGGTCTCGTAATGACAACCAAACAAGCAGAGTACAAGGGATGTGAAAAAAAGGCACAGCCCATTTTAACTAAAGTAATAAAGTGACAAAATTAGTATTGAACACAGGAAGTACTTACTGATTAGGATCCTAGCTAATTTTCATTTATTAAAAATTACAGCTCTATTTTTAGTTATAGCCTTCAATCTAACATCATTCAAGAAAAGCTTCTCTCTGAAAATTCTATTTCAGGACTGTAAATTTTTTTAAATAAAAATATTCTGCATACATAATTTGTTTTTTACCCAGCCATCTTCTTTTGGGTTTTAGCCTGCTAGTAATGTGTATGTAGTATTTTGAAGAGTTACTATGCAGGGTACTTAGAAATTTCATAGGAGCATTTAAATGGCAGAAATAGCTGGTAGCTTTCATTTCCGCATATACTCTCAGAACGGAAGGAAAGAGTTTTAATAGATGTCTTTCGAGGCTTTCAGCCTTTTCTTAACTGTATCAGGATAAAATTCTAATTTATTTTTTTTTGCATAGTTTTGAAATTTTATTAACAGAATCATTCATATTATATAAAATTGTTGCAACCTACCTTTTTTTGTGTAGTATCAGGTTGTCAAGATTTATCTGTATTGCTCTATATAGTTTTAGATCATTCATTTTCACTGTTGCACAGTATTCTATTATTTGTTTATCCATTCTATTTTAATAAATATTTGGATGGCTTGGGTTTATTTTTTAAACCATTATTAAGTAAAGCTATAATGGATAACATACATACTTTATGGTACATGGATACAGAAGTTTTTCTAAGGAATAAACTTAGAAGGAAAATTGCCGAGTCATAGGGTATACACATTCATCTTTACTGGATAATGCCTAACTGTTTTCCTAAATGTTTGTACCAAGTAACACTCCTACCAGCAGTATATAAGCATGAAATGCCATTTTTCTAACTTAGACCAAAATATCCTTTTTGGCACTGGAATTCCAGATTTCAAATAACTCAAGTGCCAGTTCCATCTATAGTCTCAGTCAATTCAAAACTGGTCTTTGAACAAATCCAGACTTCAAGAAATTGCAGTTCTGTTGAATTTCTGGCTAACTCATCACAATCAACTTTGCAAGTAAATACTACCTTCACGAGAACAATAATAAATAATCACATATTGCTGGCGCCAGGAAGCAAAATGAAGATGTTTCAATTAAAGCAAACATGCTTACAAAAATATTTTGGTTATCTAAATTAACCTGAACCAAACTAAGCATAACCTAGATATTTTCCTCTAACTTTCTGTTCCCTTTATTTCATGACATTTTTATAACTGGACTTGCCAGATAAAAAGCATGTGTGCATTTTTGAAAACTAAGAAAAAAATATTGAATTTACTCAGTCATGAATATACTAACTATAGAATTGTACACTTAAAGAGGTGAATTTTATGATATGTGAATTACGTCTCAATAAAGCTGTAATTAAAAGTGTATCAACTAAGTGAAATAAGCCAGTCACAAAAAGAGAAATACAATATGATTCCACTTATAAGAAGTATCTAGAGTACTCAAAGTCATGGAGACAGATAGTGGAATGGTGGTTGTCAGGGGCTGGGGAAAGGAGAGAATAGACAGACATTGTTTAATGGGTACAGAGTTTAAGTATTGCAAGACGAAAAGAGTTCTGGAGATGGATCATAGCGATGGTTGCAGAGCAATGTGAATTTATTTAATGCCACCGAACTGTACACTGAAAAAAATGGTTAAGGTGGTAAATTTGATGTTTTATGTATTGTGCCACAATAAGATGGATGACTGACAGATGGCAGGTAGATGATAGACAGATAGATAGGTGATAGATAGATAGATAGATAGATAGATAGATAGATAGATAGATAGATAGATAGATAAAGATAGAGATAGTGATATATCGAAAGCAGAGGTGGCTGTGTTTTGTTTCAGTATTAGGTCATGTCCAAGAAAAGAGAAGAGTTCTTTTTCATAAAGTCACACAGACTGTGCACTATAGACTAAGCACTGCACCACATTTTTTTTATTTTTATAAGCAATACCAAATTTCAGTGTGCAAGTGCTACAACAGCATATACTGTGTGTGAGAAGAAGATAAAAAAATCATGAACGTCTAAAGTTACCGCTCACATTGCAACCTTGACACAAAGACTCTGCAAAAACAAGGGCTTAAATTTAACAGAATATGCCACTATTCAGAAAATGCTACTACCATATGCCGGAGGGGACTGAGTCACACTTGCAGTTTAACTTTAACTCCCGAATTTTTTGACTTCTGTATGTTTAAATTGTCATCACACAGTAGCTTCAACCATTGTTTCTACTACTAATCACTTAATGCATCTCATCATTTGACATAATCTCTACCATGAAATGCTTGTTTTCGAACATCCTGATGTTCAAAGGATACTTTTTAGAATGTTAAATAATAAATACTGTCAAAGATTACTGGAAATGAAAAAAACAGCCAAGGCTCTTTTGATGCCATCTTTATGCCTAGAACAACCTTCCCACTCCCACTCCCACATCGCTCAAGCAAGCTACATCTTTCCTGTCTTTCAAACTTCACCTTAATTCACTTCTCTATGATTCTATAATGAAGGAAGCTGTGACTGCAGCAGAAGTGGAGAAGAGAGTATTATCTCCTCCGGGACAAGAAATGAGTGTTAATTTATGTCGTTAGGTCTCAGAAAGGTAAATTACACAGATTACATTTTTTTAAATGTATGTTTATGCAATAATCTGTATCTGTTTTTCCATCTTTACTCAAAATCTTCCGTAGCTTCTGAGGCAGGGACGACTGGCCTCCTCCAAGGTTGGAGGGCTTAGGGATGGCATTACCTATCATTTACAAGGTGCTGAGTCAGGTAGACGATGTGTGGCTCATGACATTCCTACGCAGAAGCCCATAGTCTTTCTGGAGAGGCCAGGAATTTATCTTGCTCAGAGAGCTAGTAATAGGTAATTTTTCAATCAGCACGCATTTATTCAGCAAATATTTACTGAGGACCTACTAAATGCCAGGCACTATGCTAGGCATTAGAGACAAAAATATGATTAAAATGTGGTCTCAGAAGAGAGACAGATGAGGTTTAGTATAGAACTGTTTTGTCGTGGAGACATCAGAACACTACTAGATAGTAAAAAGAGCAACTTTCCCTTCTCCAAAAAAAAGACATTGAGCACACATAAGTAATCCAGTTACTGAGTGAGCATTCTGGTCATCAGAGAACGTATTTGAAATGAACATCGTGACATCTTCCGATGTCTTCCTCTCCAGAACCAAGGTGCCAAGCATTCTAGACATGAATGCTCCAACACCCACTGAGAGGCAAATGACCAGCTGACCCTAATGTGAACTTACCACCACAGAAGATTTGAATAAAAAAAAGTGACTTTACTATAAGATCTAGACATGGCACTTGTACATCCTCTTTCATGACAGTCTTCACAAATTCCCTTTTTTAATTTAATGTCTGCCTTCCCTGACAGACTCTCATCTCAAAAAAGGCAGGGAGTGAGTCTTTCTCGTGTGCAGTTTTCCACAGGGACTAGCACAGTGCCTGGCACATAGTGAGCAATTAAAAACATTTACAGTATTAGCATTTTAAATTAGCTGGCTAACATCTAAAATTAGCTAACATCTAAAAAGCTGGCTGAAATGGTCCTTTAAAGACTGGGCAATGAATATCATCTATAATCAATCAAATAGTGAATTCGATTAGTGAATCAAATTAATTTACAGACACTGTCATGAGTTAAATTGTTTCTGCCACCACCCTCAATTTATAGGCTGATGTCCTAACCCCAAATTCCTTAGAATTTGAGTGTATTTGGGGGATAGGATCTTCAAAGAAGTGGTGAAGATAAAATGAGGTCAAATGGGTGGGGCCCGAGTCCAAATTAACTACTGTCCTTATAAGAAGAGGAGAACAGGACACAGACACACACAGAGGGACGACCATGTGAGGACACAGAGAAGACAGCCATCTACAAGCCGAGGAGAGAGGCCTCAGGGGAAGCCAGTCCTGCTGCCACCTTGATCTCAGAATTCTGGGCTCCCGAACTGTGAGAAAATAAATTTCTGTTGTTTAAGCGCCACCCCCGCTTCCCGCCCCCAGTCAGTGGTACTTTGTTATGGCAGCCCTAGCAAATGATTGCAAATACAAAACTCCTCCTAAGGCTAGAGCCATAGCCCTGTAAATGATCATTTTGGAAAGACAATGTGAAGTAGCAGAAAGAGTGCTAAAAAGCAAACAAACAACAAAAAGAATCAGGAGCCCCGTATATCTACTTCTGGTTCCAGTCTGACCTCTTGGTCAAGCCATATTTTTACTTCTTTAGGTCTGTTACTTCCTTGGGAAATAAGAGTTTAAATTGCACAAACTCTAAGTTTCAGATGACCAAGAACTGTATGATGCCATGTAGAGCTCAGTGCTGCCTTCTAAGATGTGATGGAAATGACAATGTAGATGAAAAAAGGGTTCTATGAGAAGTAGCCTCACAGGGTGATCTGATCATAAACTCCTCACTGAGCAGGTCATGGTGGGTAGTCACACCCCAGGCATATAACTTCTTTAGGAAAAGGTTTATCTTTGCCTTAACTGAGTTCTCTCCATTGTTTATGTGCATCTAGGTTAACACACCTTTGAAATAAGTCATAACGATTCTCAAGAGAGCACATAATCATGTTAACTATCCTGTAATCCAATCTCCACCTTGCTTTCTCCCACCTCCATGTAATATTCCTTACCTTCCCTCCTTAATTGCAAATGCATAAAAGAAACTGCAAACTGTTAGTCTCCGAAGCACTCATCTCGGTCTGTTGAGATCTTGCTTCCAGGTGTTTCCCGTTTTCGGCTCAAATAAATTTTTATAAAAAATTCTTTACAGGGTTGGATGTTCTTACATCGACAACAGTGAGGTAGGTCTGGTTTTCTTTCCCTACATTCAACCATTACAGGAGGCACCTCAAACACTTCCCATCTGCTTTTTGGACCATTTTCTCAATATCATCCAACATCGCTCCAAGTATAAGATCCTCTCCTAGCAAGTTTCCTACCACAGAGGGCCATCCACTGCAACTCAGCTCCGCTGGACCAGCCCAGCACTAGGGGAGATCAATCCATGGGCCGCAGGTAGAAGCAAGGTGAAGAAACAAGAACACGCTGAAGAACGGCTCTGTGCATT
This sequence comes from Pteropus vampyrus, assembly GCF_000151845.1. Classification (NCBI taxonomy): domain Eukaryota; kingdom Metazoa; phylum Chordata; class Mammalia; order Chiroptera; family Pteropodidae; genus Pteropus; species Pteropus vampyrus. The sequence continues at coordinate 3,647,428 of NW_011888861.1, read as the reverse complement.
GTGTAATTTTAGTGTACTCCAACCACAAAGGGCTGCTCATTCTGATCAAAGATGTTAATGAGCCCTGCAAACAGAAATTACCACAACAGAACAATAGACAACTTAATTAACTTTTTTTTCTCCAGCAATATTAGCACTAATGATTACAAAATCTTTGACAGCAGTACAAGATAAAGAATCACACGCCCTTGGTACAACCTCTGTAGAAACACACACTGGACTGTCTGTTTAGCATCTGTTCTTCTAGAAATTGCTTATGCACACAGGTGGGAACAGTCCTGCTCATACGACATAACCCAAATCTGAGATACACTGTGGGTTGTTGGGTTTTGATTTGTTTGTTTTTCTTTCTCAGCACCTAAGGCCCAGCTGCTACCCTTTCCTAAAATCCATCAAATACTCTCATGTCCTTATTAAAATCCCCATTTCTTTGACGGTGCCTCTGATGAGTTTTCCTTACTGGCAAGAAAAAGAATACTAATTAATAAAACCATATTACAAAAACAAAGAGAAAAGCAGTAAGATTTTCTTTAAAATAAAAATCTAGATTAAAAAAAAAAAATTACCAATGTTGCCTGCTTAGAGCCTTTATGTACAACTTTCCTAGTAGAAAGGGCAATTTAAAAAAATGCAGACAATGTATTAGATATTTTAAAGGTTAAGATGAGAACGCTTCCGGAGAAAGTGCCCACTGTGTTTTTCCTGTCACAGAAGTCATGTCCACACTGACAAAATCACAGAGCTAGAATGGGTCTTAGAACTAACTCTTTTTACCACAGCAGCCTCCTTCCAACCACGGGCATTTCCTCATGTTCTACCTTATTAATCCATTCAACAGGTATTTGAACACTTCTGTATTTTGCGACTCTCTTGCTAGAGGTCAGAAGCAAACAGGAGAAAACCACGTATCCTTTCAAAAAGACTTTCTTCTAATGGACGACACAGCCATATTATTGTGAAGCTAAAGTTGTGAGGTCAGTTTAAAGAATCAGTCTTATCCCTCAGCATTATATCTCACTTACGGGCCTGACTGGGTGGAGATCAGTGTGGGCCAAATGGATGAACAAATACATGCTGAAGAAGGTTGGTATTAGTTAGGGTATTCGTTAGGGAAATGCTAACAGAAGCAATCACTTCAATGAAAATGATACAGGAGCATAAAGGTGTAGAGAATCTACTTTTACAAGTACCATGCTTACCAGAGCAGTATTAAAAATGAGCTTCTAAGGTAGTAAACTAACATTTGAAGAATTCATGAAATCATAAACACTAGAATATAAAAAGATAATGATACTTGTTAGAAGATATTAAGACATGGCAATAAAAGGAATCTGTTCATAGAATGAGTCTAAGTACAAAATGGTCAGATTGATACTTATAACTGTGGCTATTAATAGAAATAATATTAGAGAGGTTTCATTATGTAAATGGCTTATATGTCTGACAGAAATGTATCTAGTAGTAATTTACATTTTTGCTATAGTAGAAATTCCAAAAATGAGGGACGCTTTCATTGGTATATCATAAATTTTATAATCACAATAAAAGAGACCACCAAAAATGAGGGACTCTTTCATTGGTATATCACGGCTTTTATAATCACAATAAAAGGGACCACCCATGCTCTTAGTTGCTCTTAGATGATAATGATAACAATTAGCTACTTTTATGTGCCAGGCTCTGTGCTGACTGTTCCATGTGCAGCAGTCCTCTGAGGCATGATTATTTTTCCTATTTTATCATTCAGAGAATGGTGGCTTGGAGCAACTTGCCCAGGGTCTCACAGCTAACAAGTGATGGAGGTAGGATTTGAATTCCTGTCTCTCTGACCCCAAGCTCATGCTTCTTCCCACTGGTTTGAATACCAAATGGTCCAAACTCTGGCTTCATCATGACCATATATCTCCAGAGGGTATACTCAATGACCTTATAAGTAGAAATGGGTCTAGAAAGATGGGCACTTCTGGTCACCTCTGTTCATAAAGCTCAGTATCTGCTCCCACTCAATGGCACCCACATTTGCCACCTGAGATGCTTGGATATTGGTACCACACTCTGGTCAGCTGCTGATATGGCACAAAGCATTAAAGTCACACAGGTGTCATAAGTCGAAACCCCATTATCACTCCAAAGCTAAATCATCACAGTTCCCCCATCTGTCCCATTCCATTAATCTCTAAAGTCAACTGGATACCCTCCTCACCACTCCTCATTCAGATCTTTGGTTTCATGATTCACATTTCTATAGAAATTTCCCTGGTTTAGTTCTCAAATATTAAAACCAGTGTTCTGAAATCCCAAGGTGATTGCAAAGCCCTCACGTTAGCCACAGACAGCTTTGTTTCGGACACCTCTACTTATTTCCCCAATCATCCTTTCAGGAATTTTTCAATTTACCATGGAAAAACTGAAAATCAAGCATCAGAAGGAAAGGAGAAGAAAACCTCAAAAATAACCCAATCATGCCTGAAAATAGTGTGAGTTTAATGCCACACAGAGTTGGTTTAGAATCCTTTTATGTTCAATGACATGATAGCTATTCATCTTATCACTTAACTTTGTCGGACATCATATATAAAACAAAAAGCAATAATGCTCATCTCCTGGGGTTGCTATGAGGTTTAAAATGGAGGGTACAAGTGATTCTAATGGGGTGCCCAGCACAGGTGATCCTTTACCATTCTCTTTATTGACCAGCAGTGGATTGTGTGCACTGTTTCTTCCCTCTATTTGCTGCTCTTTTCTTTGCTGTCTCCTTACATAATCCACAGCCACTGGCCCAGGTTCCACAGACTAGAGGAATCCTTCCAGGGGCAGTGGGAGAGGCACTGAGTCAGTCTTGCCACCCCCTGAAGGTGACCATGCAAAGTGCTCATCTGTCAATACCGCCACACAGAGCTATGAGGATTTCACGTGGCAACATGCACGAGAGCTGCTTTGATTGAGATAGGAAGTAAATGCTAGGTAACACTAAGATTGCCATGAGACTGGCGGGCAGAAGGAAGATACTGAGTCTTCGCTTTCCAAAGTTCAGATCGAAATCCCTATAGGCAAGAGTTGTGTTAATGCAGAACCACTTAAGCTTCCTGGGAGCCATGCAACAAAGCAGACCAAGACCAGGTGATGAAGCCCACGGAGGAGGGCCTGGGGAGGCAGTAAGGGTCCCACAGTCGGAGGTGGCCCCCAACGGAGCAGTGTTCACAGTGCTCCAAAAAAGCAGGAGGGCTTTAAAAAAAAAAACAAAAAACAAGAATTACCTTGTCAGTGCTAGAGTTTCACAAACACCAATCTCTACAAGAAACTAGAACATGTGAAATTGCTACACATTTTGAAGTTTAAAGGAAAAGCACATTTTTAAAATGGAAAATAGATGAAAAATGTAAGTACACCATTTACTCATTTTTAGAATCTCCTATTGATATATAATCATCTTGTTATAAAGAAACATTTAAAAAGAGGCACATATAACTTGCTACTTCATGAGATTTTCTTGTTGGATAGATTTAAGGCACTGTCATAAATCTTTTCCAAACAAGGAGGATCATAAACAAATTAATTAGTTAATTAATTAATTAATTAGACAAACAAACCAGCCATTGGAAAAAACCAGTCTGGAAAAATCTCTCCCAATGCTTTTTTTTCCCCAGTTCTGGAGCGGGGCGGGGGGGTGGAGGGGGACAGGGGGAACCCTTGAAACAAATATGAACTACTACACATACAATTCCTCATTTTAATGTGGTTTTCCCAAGCACCAACAAATCCAGGTCACCCCAGTTTGCTCCAGATCTTGCCCAAGTTTAAATTTCTTACCCGATGTCTACCTTAATCCGTAGCCCTTAATGGGCTGTCACTGCATATGTGTGTTTGCCAACAGATGCTGCTACACTCCCGTCCCCGAGAGGCACCTGCCTCGACAGAGTGTGTAATGTGGCTGCCAGGGCAAGACAGACATGTTGGAATAGGCAAATATCCTAAGCTGTCAAGGGGGGTTGGAGCAAATAAGTTCTGAGCAGCTTCAAGTGACTAGAGACCTAAGACTCAGAGCTAATTAATGGAAACTGAAGCAAAGATGGTGACAGCTCAAAGCCAGGGTGTGAAGTTCAAGTCATTTGGTGAAGAGAATCCGAAGAGAAATCTCCTAAAGGCAGGACATTAATGCCTGCACCTTATTCTCTTTGCAGACTAACACATTTCTGTTAGAAACATGTCTTCACACTCTGGAGTAATTTTATAAGGTGTTGACCTGCTACTAATTACAGCAATGCCTACACTACAGCTAACAAAATAACTCATCACTCATTTGATTCTGATTACCTAGCTGCCATGATACGAAGGGATGCTCTTCACTCCAACTGAACAATGATATTTGTTGTCCAGCTGCTTTATGTTCAATCCTCACAAGCGATCATCTTCAGCCTGAAACGTCCTTTCACTCCCACTAAATACAATCATGACTCTTTATTCCTAGAAAACACAGCTAAAACCATTTTCTCCCTTAATCCCATCTAAACTAACCCTGTCTAGTTCTAGCATCCACACAACCAATAGACTTAGCACTTATTTAGCACTAATTGATTTCTCTACAGTAAAAAAGTTAATCTCACACGTTTAGTGTATGTAAAGTGCTTATTAGCACAGTACTGGGTACACAGGAAGCACCTGAAAAATGTCTACTGCTTTCATTAGCATTGCTATTATCACTACTACTCTGTTCCTTGCGCTTCTATTCGCATCGGTCTCCCCCACTTGATTACTAAACTCTTGAGAGAAGGCTTGCACACCGCAGACACTGAAGAAGCGACAGAAGTTCCAGCCAGTGTTAACTGAACAACTAAGTAGCGAACTGGCAGGGACTCAGGTATTTCAGACTCAGCCTATAGTGCTGATTACAAAACCTCATTTACACGCGTGAGTTCTGGCAAAAAACATACACGATAGTATCTGACCCTTTAAGTAGGATAAAGGCAGGGAAAATAAATATCTCTAAATCTGCAGAGAAATGAATTTCAACAAGGCTTCAAAATGAGAAAGAAAATTTACTGTGGCCCAGGAGCGTCTCCAGAAGAATCCCGAAGATATGAGTGAAGGAAGGGTGAGAAGGTTCAAGGTGATTAGGCAACAAAGCCAGCATAGCACTGAGCGCAAATACAAAGCTAAGCCTTCTCTGCTGGGGGAAGGGCAAGGAGCACAGGCCATGCAAGGGAAATATGGTTCCTTGAAAGGTGTTTTTCGGGTGCAAGTTAGTTACCCCAGAGCTAAATCCTAACCTCAAAGCAGTATTCAGTATTCCCAAAAATGTCACTTGCCCAATGAGAGAGACACAACTGAATTTACACTGGGAATATTTCCGACTTGTTTTCTAGACCACTATCTACATAGTTGCCTCCCTTCCACCTGTTCCAATTCTATTCTGACCATTTTCATTTCCCACATAAGTCCGATGTCTGTTAACCCTCAGATGTAGAATGTCCCAGCGGAAGGGAGCCTCCAAGAATTATCCACTGCCCTCTTACAGAGAAAGAAACTGTTCCAGAGAGGCTAGTAACTTTCCAAAGGTCACAAAATTAAGGGCATAGCAGAACTGCTATGATGTTCCATAGGCAGGAACATGATCCTGCCTGCTGGCTTGCGGCCCTCTCAGTCCTTCACTGTGGCTGCTAAGTCACAAAGATTAGAGTTTTGCTGTCAAGCAGCACATTGGAACAGGCTTCCTTGTTTTGGGTAGGACAAAATACACTGAGCTGTCTTCTACTCTGTGGTTACTATGCTGTGCATCATGCACAGGGACCTTCTGCCCACACCAACTGTCATTCACACTTAGTCTGATATTACATCTCCCTAAGATTTTCGACTAATAAGAAATTTAAATGGCTAATAAATATCGTGAATTATTTCAAAACCTTTTTATAGACAAATATTTTATTTTATTTTTTTAATGAATTTTATTTTCTCAAGATCTTTTCCATTTAAGTCAGGGGTCTCCGATAACGGTCTCTGGCTTATTGGGAACCATGCTGCACAGCAGGAGGTGAGAGGTGGGCCAGTAAGCTAAACTTCTGTATTTGCAGCCATTCCCCAGCACTAGCATCACCACCTCAGCTCCACCTCAGATCAGCAGGCATTAGATTCTCATAGGAACACCGGTCCCTGGTGCCAAGAAGATTGAAGACCGCTGTTTTAAGCCATAGCAGTGCCATTACAGCAGGAAATGTTATATCTCGCATACCAGGTGCATTAAAAAAAAAATAATCTAAATTAAATTAGCTTTTACACCTAACGACAGTCTGGGAACAATAAAATGACTCTTTGGAAAAGGAAGAAAGAAACTAATTTAGCACACTAGAAACTAACAGCTATTTCTTAAATCAAAGTGACTTGTAACCAGTGACTTCTTGGCAAGGAAAATTATTTACCTTCAAATAACCACATAGAGCCAGGAAAAAAATGTTTCACGAAACAGCCATTAAGTTAATTTTTTCTTTAGGTAGTATGAGGACAAGATAAGAAGCTATATAGTTCAATTCTACTCCACTCCTAAGAAATTCTGATACACTGTTCACTGCTCCAGGCAAATGGCCATTGGTGGTGGGGGAGGGGGGGTTCCCAGAAACATGTGAATCATAATTATTAGTCATCAGCTTGGGAAATTTAGGACATAGTCACTATCAGTTAAACATATTATTATTTACTAAATGTCCAAGATATAAATTTCCTTGGAAACAACCAGTGAAGGCATTAAAGGCTCTGCATAGCCCCTAATTTTCCTATTTTATGGACTGGCAGATTTGGGGGAATTTCACATACTTAGGCATAGGCAGTCCTAATCAGGGGTGAATCCAGTCCAGAGAATATGAGGGTGGGTCTTTAAAAAAGAGCTCACAAAATTATCAACATAAAATTAGATGTCAGGCCTTAGAAGGGGCCTATGCAAGTGAGAGGCTTTGAAGCTGACGCGTCAGTAGCTTTGAGACATGTGTGCCTGGTCCATAAAACATTCATGTGTATGCATGCATCATAAGAGTGGGGATACCTGTAAATGGCCAAAATCTACATATTTCCATACAGTCCTCTTCAACACCAAGCATATTGTAAATACTTTCATACACATTTTTGCTGAGTCCAGATGGCTAGATAGAAATTTTATATGTGATGTTTCAGATTAAACGAATTCCAGTAGGTGGCTTTACTACCTTGTCAGGAATATCTGTCATCCGCAGTAATTTATTAGGTAGTGATGCCTAATCTGTGGAAAGCCACCTAACGGTTCCTAAGAGAATATCTCAGATCAGTGTCACAGTGCAACTAAACTTAGTGGTTATAAAGAAATGTGGATGAAGTGAGGAGGGACAGTGCTGAGTGGTCTAGCACAGGGCCCCCAGAATCAATGGGCTGAGGTTTGGGTTCAGTCAAAGCTGGGGAACGGGCCATTTACAGCACACAATGTTTTGCTTCCGCCCCATGCCTCAATCCAGCACAGGGAGAACACTCCAGTACATCTTAATTATGGCAAGAGAAAACAAGAAGAGAGAAAAATCTCTGAGCACCTTAACTTTAAATCAACCCACATAGCCCTCCGCCAAAAGAAAAAGATGTACCTTCAAAGAAGATTCGAGAATCATCGGCTTCTGGGATTTGAGGCAAATCTCTACTTTAACACAGCAGAAAATCACTACTGTCCCATTAACTTCAGAAAGTAGATTAGACCTTTCTTCATTTTCTTTAAGGCTCTTGGATCTCCAGGGTGCTAGCGAAGTGCGGCTTAGACCAGGAGCAGCAAGTGTTAGAATAAAAATCTGAAAATAACACTTTCACTCTGACACGCCAACTCACTACTTTTAATTGTGGCTCGTTAAAATTGTAAATAGAAGAATTATATTCACCTCTACTACAATTCCGCTGCTGCAGTAAAATCATCAAGCTTCTGCTTCTGTGCCGAAAGGGATACTTCTGCTTTGCATGATATCACCACAAATGGAGAGCTGTGATTCACTAATTTTCCAACAGCAGCCATCACATGTTTCTACTTGTTGGACAGAGGCAGGTAGACAGAATGATTCATTTAAGAATCAACGGAAAGAAGAGTAAAACACAAGTCAGTCAAAAGGTGGTATCTGAAAAATTCTAAATTCTTCTAGGAGGCATTCCAGAAGCGCAAGCCCGCTTGCAGAATTTCTACAAAGAATTCAGGCCGAACAGACGCTATAACCAAAGTGAGAAAGAATCGGCTTCAAAGAGGAACGTGAAACTACCCATCAGAAGTCTGGCTTTTGTCTTACAAGTGTTATTTTCTTCAGTTACTAATGAGGAAAATTTTCTATCTTCCATTTACCCATATCCTATAAGACCTAGTTTCTTAAATTAGAATGAGAATTATATCTTACTAACAACTATAGATACAACAAAGTGTTCAAAATAAATACTTTACACATAAAAAAAAGTATATTTGAAACACTGTATTAAAAAGTAAATTAAGGGCAGTACACAAAAGGACAAATATTGTATTATTTCAGGTATATGTGGTACCATAAAGGTAGAAAGTGGAGTCAAGGTTTCTTGGAAGTGGGGAGAGGAAGGAATGAGGAGTTAGTGTTTAGTAGGTACAGAGTTTTTGTTTGGGATGATGAAAAAGCTCTGGAAATGGATAGCGGTGATGGTTGCACAATACTGTGAATGTACTTAATGCCACTAAATTGTACACTTAAAACGGTTAAGGTGGTAAATTTTACAATATATATATTTGCTACAGTTAAAAATATCCATATTTAAAAATCAAATTAAGGACACTTTTAAAGTGGGTGCTGGATTGATGACTGAGTCCCCAAGACAGGGAGGGTACTATTGGCTCACTGACTCTCCTAAGTGGATGAGGGCAGTGCCAAGTGAGGAAAGGAGTGAGACCAATGTGGGCACTTACCAGGAAAAGAGAGAACACCATGCCCATTCCTGCAAAGTGAGCACAACTGCAGGTGAGCTAAGCCTCTGAAAACCGGCACAAGCATAGGTGCCAAATTATGTACAAGTCTTGATTAAAATGCATTAAGCGGATCGGCTTTTTTGGAGAATCTAACTGCAAATCAATTTCAGTGAGCATATAACCCCTCCAAAATTTTCAAGTTAACAAACACAGATTTGGGTTGAACTTACATAATATGTGCTTGTAGGTTCACTAGCCATGACCTTTGATAGTTGGAATTAAACTTTCTCTTTCACTAAATGTCATTCCAAATTCCAGGCAGCATGTGGAAGCAAAAGCTGCTCTGCCTGTTGCTAAGTGTTTTTCAGTACAATAAATTTCAATCAGATGGAAGAAGCAAAGTGCTTACCTTAAATATCTAGGGTTCTTTCAATGTACTTACTCCCAAACTCTATTTTACTGTGAAGAGCAACTTCTCTCTGCATGCCCACCCAACACAGGATGCCAGGCGCTTACAAGTGGCTAATTTGATGGGCTCTTAGAAATGGCCACCTGCCAGCAGTGTCATTTAGAAAGATGCTGGTCCTGAGGAGAGTTGAAAATAATTTCTTACCCATCGAACTCTACAAAGTAGATTAGGTCCTTGTGGGGCTTTAGTTTCTCTGAAAGCAATAGAGTGCTAACAAAGTGGTCTTAAACCAGTGGAAGAGAACAACCCTAGTGGAGATTGGAAATCAGAAGTTGCTCAGTACAAGGTAGAGGGTGATGGCAGATTATAGGGTAGGGCTCGGGAAGTGCAGGGTTTGAATCCTAACTTTATTCCGATAAACCGCGTGATATTCTTCAGCACTAATATAATCTAATCCGTTATAATAACATATAATTTGAGTGTAAAAGTCATACTCTTTAAGATTTGTGTGTGTGTGTGTGTGTGTGTGTGTGTGAGGATCAGATGAGATAAAACATGTACAGGCACAAAGGAATTAGTTTAACTATTATTAGATTGATTACTTTCCTCTTTAAAAAGGAAAATGTACAAAAAGTGTCTTCCAAGTTGTGTGGAAGGAAGCTTTTAAAATAGAATCCATCTGTATTATGGAGCATCTACCTCACTGGAGGTCCAGTGCTGCTCTCTAAACACAGTGGGGTGTAAGACAAGTCTTTAATTTGGGGGAACTCAGAGTCTAACAGAGCAGATAAGTAAATCTCCGCTAAGTCTGATCATGACGACTCTTCCCATTCCAAACCTTCAATGGCTCTCCACTACTTAAGGAAAAAATTCTGACCCTCAGTATGGGACTCAATCAATTGTTTTCACCTATAAAATAAGGATAACTGTTAAAGGGAGTTGTGATCAGAGTTAATTTATGTAAAGCACCAATCACGGAACCTGGTGTAAGGTAACTACTTAATTAACAGTTTATATTAATTATTATGATCATTATTATTAAAATGACCTATCTTTTGTTCCAATCTCCTATTATTCCACCTCACAGACCTTTCATTGGACCCAGACTGTTCCACGGCATTCCTCAAACACACACTGCCCTCTCCTTTTGTTCATTCTTCTCTGGTCTGGGATGCCTTATTCCCATCTCTGCCAGCTGGGATCCTAGCCGTAGTTCAAGCTCTAGCTCAAAATACCTCCTCCATGTCCCCACCACTCCCGAACTGGACCAAACACCTCACTCCTTTGTGTTTCCACAGCATGTTTTCACCTTCCCTAGTGGAATTCACCCACATGTTTCACCTTTCCTAACTGAGTATAAAATCATAAATTCAGTTTGAAAGAAGGCACTAAGAATAAAGGTTGGAAAAATTTTATTATGAACTGAGTAACTGTCTAAGTGAATACCACAAAAGTGACATGATAATAACAGCTAACATTTTTGAAAGCTTTACGTACATTAACTCATTTAGTTTTTACAACTCTGAAAGATGCTCTTTTATTTTTCCCTATGATTGCATAGGTGGATAAACAGGGACCAAAATAAGTTAAGTAACTTGCTCAATATTACACAGCTATTAAGTGGCAGATTTGTATTCAAATCAAGGAAGTTTGCCTCAAGAGCCTATGCTCTTAAACACTATATTATTTTGTAGTTTCCCCAACAGCATATTAGCAATTTATTATGTACTACTAAAAAAAAAAATCTATGATGACTGTAATCAGTTTCTCAGGGCTGGATTTGAAAACTTTGATATCCATCGAGGTATCTTGTTCTGAATTAAGATTCTTAAAGTTTCATGAAGAGTTGTCTTCTACTTTGCAGCCTTCCTAATTGAGGCTCCTATGCTTACAGACACTTCTGCTTGTGCTAACCGACACTAGACAGCCTTAGCTAGGCTACAGCCACAATATCACCACAGGGATCCATATACATGGTCTGCAGAGGGTAGTTCAAGATAAGCACCTACTACATACAGAAGCACCTGAAGCCATAATGAAAATTGCAATAGTCTATTGCCTTCTTGGGTTTTTGTCACTAGGTATTTTAGGATGCATTCAAGTACTAGATCTCATAAAAGAGTAATTCAATAGTTGGTACCTCCTGGTAAATAAACTGTGGCAATAACCAGAAAAGACTGAAGCCCAGTGGATGGTGCAGCGGAGAATAACTAAAGATAAACTGCGAGTCTGCATTCATTCGCCTGAGCCATAGCCGATTTCTCAACAGACCTTCTAAATAGCCAAAGGGTCAGGCTTTTAAATGAATGCAATGCTCAGGAATGATAAATAAGAAATTGAGCAAAGGTTCTCCACTGTGAAAAGATCAACATATATGAAATGCTGAAAAGTGATATGGTATGTCAAGTTTTGATGACAGTAGTCAATCAATACATGTTGTTGACTGGCCAATTTGTTAATTCGTTAATCTAATTGATGGAGCAACTTTTGTCATGATTTTATAGGCAAGAAAACTACAGGTTGGGTAAGAATATCACGAGAAAAAAGTGGCAATCTCAAATTGAAATTCTCTATTCGAAAATACCGACTCAAACTAAAAAAAATTAATGGGAAAAATTTATATATGAGATAATATATAGTATTAAACAATATTCCCTAGCTATCAAATTATTGTCTAAAGAGATGTATAAAAATAAAAAACAAACAGATGTATAACATGCCTCACACATTGATCACGATAAAAATCTCATTCTGAGTTCCTTGTTCACAAGTGCAAATGATAATTTTTTTTTAGTGGCATTTTTATCATGTGATATTAAAACGTCCTACTCCTCCCTTTGAAAAGGAACTTTTAAGGATGCCAAATTAATTTTGGAGATGACTTCATTTTACTTAAGCCAAGATATTTTTTTCTCCTTTGCTATTTTAACTAAATAGAATTCTTAGAAATTAAAAAATAGTAACAAGTATATTCCTAGAGTAGAATAGCCTTTCGGAATTGAAAACGTTGCATCAATCCTTTAATGTTATCCAGTCTTGGCTTTTTAAATTCCCTTAAGAAAAAAAATACCACATATTCATATTATGTTGCCAGCAATGGATGTGTCATTTCTTTGGATTTCTGATTTGGCTGATACGATTTTTCATGACATAAGACAGTTTAAAAATCAATTTCTAGTAACTTCACAAATGTGACTACTGAGAAACCAAAGTGATTCTACCTGATGTTAGAATTTTTTAATACTAAAGATTCACTCTATTAGTTTAGTTGGCCTGACACTGAATCCAACTACTTTTATAAAAATCGTTTAATCAAAAAACATGTACTTTTTGCAATTTTTATGACACAGTAATTAACACTGAGCTTATCTGAAAAAATTTAAATCTTACTTGAAGGATTATTTGTATATTTCCAAATGAGTTCTTTCCTTTCTTCTTATCCTCCAAAAATATTCACTAAGCTATTTTATATGCAGAAATGGGCTTAATACTTGAAATACTAGGTTTAAAATAAACCAATTTCCACCCTCATGAGCCTTCCACAAAGGTATCTACATAAACAAAAAATTTCAATACACAGTGCTAACACGAAGAGGGGACATTTCCATTAGGCCTGAATGAATGAGGAATTTACCTTGTAGGGAAATAGAATTTTATGCAGAAGAACCAACATGAAGAAAGGCATAGTTATAAAAAAAATAGTATGTTCAGAAAAAAAAGATGTGTTGTGTGGAGAGATAGAAGGGATGGGAGATGAGATTTAAATGAAATGGTAAACTGATAATAAATTCCTCGGGGTCTTGATGGCATGCAATGAAGTTTACATTTTACCTTGTAAGGAAAGGAAAGCTAACAAAATCCTTTTGATTTTTCCTTTCACTTCATCATATTCATTCATTACTATAAAAAATACCATAGTATTATTTATAAAGAAAAAAATACCAATTACTCTAATGCTACAAACATCTTCATTTTTGTTTTATTTACTTCTAATCTTTGTTGACAGGCATACATTTTCATTATTACTTTGTAATCAATGTATATACACAATTTTGAAGTATGAATTTTATACTTAACATTGTATTAGAGACACCTTTTCACACTTCCACATGCTATCAAGGGTTTTCAGGAATGGGAATAATTCAACCAGACCCTTTCTTTAGGAAAGTAATTCCATTCATCCAACATAGTAGGATGAATGGAATACAGAAAGGAAAGACTTAAGGCAAGTGGCCTCTTTTGGAAGATGCTGCAGTGGTCTAGGCAAGTGGTGCTGATGGTTTGAAACAGAGCAAAGGCAAGGGGATGGAAGAAGAGTGAGTAGAATATAAAGTATTTAAGAGGTAAAACTATAGCATGTGGTCAAGGGAACAAGTATAGGAAGGGGAGATGGTGTCTAGCATCAGTGACTGGCCAGCTGGTGATCCTATATCCCTAACAGGGAATTGTAAATGGAGGCAGGATACTGACAGGTGTAGATTTAGCCTCAAGTCAAAGACACTTATATGATATCCAGCCAGAGCCATCTGGGAGGAAGTTGGAAGCCAATAATCTTAAACTCGGAAGAGAAAGAGAGCAATTTTAGTCATTAGAGCAGAGTTGATAATGATGCCATGATGTGATAATGCCTTCAGCGAGAGCATGTGCAGCAACGAACACTGGTGAGTTTCTTTCAGTTTTCACTCCAACAGTGCGCAAATGTGGCAGTTTAATTCTAATTTCTTTTGATGCACAGCAAACACGTCTCTTCAAAGCTCTGAAATTGTCACCGAGGAAGAGTACCTTCCAAGTAAATCAACATCTGTTTTGATGATGCCTAATATAAGACAATGCACTGCATTTCCTGAGCTGGTGTGGTTTTACTCACAGTTAAACCAAACCACACAGCTCCTCTGAAGGACCGATGCAATTATTAGCCTGTGATAGTATCAGCAAGAAGAGTGAGTTATGACACATTTCACAGAAGGCATGCTTGGTACTGTTTTACAGAACGTTGGGCTTAGGTACATGATAGGTATCTAACTCCTCTGAACTAGAAAGCACTTAAGGATCTTTCTAATGATGATCTCCAGGAGGGCACTGGGCTGGCTCTTTTCATATTTAATCTGCCTTCCAAAAGCAATGCCTCTGATGTAGGTGGCTATTTGGAAATCTGGCAGTTCTCAAAGATGCCTCATGGTAAACAACACAAGTGGCAGAGTTTCTAAGCAGACAAATGCTCTTTTAGAACCAGTTTTTCTCTTTTTCCAACCACGGACAGCTACTTGTAAGGAAATATCCCATGCACTGCTAAATACCTCCGAAACAGCAATGCCAGCGTCTGGGATTTTGCTAAAATCGCATGCTTTATAATTTCTTTAGTTTTGTCCCAAGTTATTCCTCTACCTTAAACCCTTTAACAAAGACTTAAAGACAGCAATGTCAACAACTGCACATTTCTCTTCCATAGCTGATGGCCTTCCGCCTCACAAAAGCAGCTCTCACCCCGACTAACCCCACTGGAAGAAAGCTACGCAGAGGAAACTCTAGTCAAGTTTCCACGAAGCAAATGTTAAAAAATCTTTCTCGCCCTTAACTCTGCTTTGGGAAATGAACCATGCTGTTTTCCCTTCTCTTAGCTGAGCATATGAGAAAAAGCCCATTCCCAATCCACTCAGTTACACCTTTCTGCTACCTCTCAGCATCAAAATTCAATGCAGACTCAGAAGATGCCTTCCTGTCACTGTGCATGAATGTGCCTTTTAACACAAACTTAATTCAGGATTGGCACAACTTCTCTAAGTAAAACTGTGATGAAGCAAGAGTCAAAAAAAAAAGTCGCAAAAAGAGTTTGAATGCATGGTGACCTTAACAAGCTAATATATTTCCAATTACCCTACTTGTTTACTTATAGGCTGGCTGGGCTTCCATAAGTTCTTCTGTTTGATTTCCAACTTAAACTAGCAGTCATATCTGCTACCAGGGCTGCATCCACCAGCAAGGGCATTCAACAGTTACACCGGAAGCAACAACACCCTGCATCGTCCAAGGCCAGGCCTGCCCTCACTGGAGCAAGCAGAGGAGGGGAGAAGGGGGCTAAGTGTCACCACTGCAGTCTGTTAACATCAGATTCAAATCCCAAATCTTCCACTGTCATTGTGGGTGCTTTGAGGTATGTCCACTGCAGCTTAACTTTATCCCTTTCAGCAATGGGACCACTCTCCTGCCACCAAAATTGACAACCTGTGAGCCCTGACAGCTGGAAGAAATATCATTCAAAATAAAAAGCCAAGGGCAGCAGGTGTAGCTTTGGGAGCCAAGGTCAGAGCGCCTAGGTAACCACAGCATTGCTCTCATCGTCAGATCTTTCTCCCATTCCGTTGCTCTAGACCAGCTCCCTATATCTGCTGTTCCTGCTATTATCAGCCTTAGGCAGGGGCTATGCCATTACAAGGGACCGTCAGTCAGTGATTAAAGAAAAATCCATAAAAAGGTTTCCAGAAGTGTCTTGTACCGGGGGGAACACTACATATATAGACAGAATAGGTTTTCTAAGGGTTCAGAGACTATACTGATTTCACATCCTGAAAAGGGAAGGCAATTGAAGAGTGAATGCAACCATCACGGTTTGATGCCGCTTAGATCAACATACAAATATTTCCTGGGCACCTATGATGTGCTCAGACCTAGAATTTATGCTGCTGGTGAGGAGGCAAAGAGGAAAATGAAAAAGGAGACTCAGACAAACCTCAGTGTGCAAAAGACTTATCTGTGGTGAGTTTCTTGGACTCAACATCCCCAGAAATTCTGACTCATCGAGCCTAGTGTTGCTGATTCTGCAACTTTATTACACACGTCCAGGTGATTCTGATCAGGAGGTCCTGGGGCTAGACCACCTTTGAGAACACTGGGCTATGATCTGATTCCTGCCCTGAAGCAGTTTACAACCCAGATGGAGTGATGGCAACCACTCATAAAGCAATGTGTAGCCATATATTCTTTTATGATGCAGGCTCTACACGTTATAGGAATTCATAAAGAGAGGTGGGCAGTAAAGTCCTGAGCAATCAGGGGAAATTTTGCGACCGTGAGCCAGGCTTAGTGGTCAGGCAGGAATTGGATAGAAGAAGACAGCCACATGCAATCATCTTAACCAAACCTTCTGATTCAACGTGACAAGTAGGCCACAGCCTATGGCATAAATGAAGATAAAGACATGGGACAGAAGATTGCCACCAAAAAGGTAAAGAGGCTTCATATACTGATTGCAGGGAGGACAGTGTCCCCAGAGGAATCATAAAACTAGCAATTCCAGATAACACTGTTTGCATTTTTATTCTGCCACATTCATGTGGTTTCCTGCACTTCATAATTTAACATTTGTAAGACAAAAAAAAAGCTGTTATGAAACGCAAATAATGCACCACTCTGAGGCAGACAGCAGCTGCTAACAAGAGTGACATCTGAGCATCATTTCAAGTGTCATTTACAGCTCTTAAACATCTGAAAGGGATATTTAGTAAGAAAGGAAAATAAATTCTGATCAATGTAAAACAAGGTTTGGGGCTCTGCAGCATTCAAAGACTAGCAGGTAACACATAACACAGTGAGAACAAACACAAAAGGAAAAGAGTTAAATCTCCAACAGAAAAAGGAAAAAATAGTAATTCAAAAGAAGCCTATTTCGTGTATTCGAATATTATATTCATATAACGCTGTTCCACGTTTTCTTTAATGCTACAAGGAATAAATTATTAACCGTGGACAATGCAAGGCCTGCTTGACCAAAGGGCTGGTTCACATGATCGGTGCCAGCAGCGAGAAGGGATCCGAGGTGCCTGATCCTTTCCGTCATACTGATTGATCCAATGAGCCCTTTTGCAAATGATGACTTGCCAAGGGCACACAATAAATTCTGTTAAGCAAGAATCAAAGGATATATTTATTTAATTAATTTAACTAGAGCGACTGTTGAATTTTAAATTTACGTAAGACTGTGGCAATCATTGAGGCATGTCTTCGCGTTTTTACAGGTGACTCATTCCAAGAGGACAAGTAAGTTGTCTGAGGTCACCAAGATAGGTGGGCAGAACTGGGCTTCCATCTGAGGACTCTGTTTCCAAGAAATACAATGAGCTACGCTGATAAAACTTTCTTGGAAGTCCACATTATTTTGGAGTGTAGTTTGGAATTATTTATTTATAGTTTGGAGCATTTAAATTTTACCCCCAAACCAAAACTGTCATTCAGGGCACCGAATTTAGTTAAAAGGTACTTAATAAACATTTGTTGAACAGGACTTGGAAACTCCCAATGCCAACACCTTTGCCCATTCCAATACTTCACTACACGGTCACAAACTTGCCATCAGATTGATCGCTTTTACAAGGAATACCTTATGCTCTCAGCTAAAATGGAATATCTAGAAATGTAGTTTGTTTGTTGTTTGTGTGTTTCGTTTGTTTTTTCTTTCTTTTTTGGGGGGGTGGTTCTTTTTCTAAGGACAAATGCATTCTACTCAGATCCTACTATTCTGCACATTTCAGAAATAAACACACTAAGGAAATTCAGTTGCTTTCTGGGCTCTCCATCACTAAAATGTTTTCTCAAACATCCTGTTGCTTGGGTTGTAGAGAAATAGCCATGCGCTTAAATAACATTCCTGGAACACCAAATAAATTATGACTGATGAAATTTAAAGCTAATGAATTCCAAGTCCTTCAGATGACTTACCCAAAACGATTTGTGTTTCAAGACAATTCGTGTAGGCTGAAGTTCACGCTTTCTCTCTTGCTCATCGTCCGTAGCAGTACTACTTTTGAGGCCTCAAAATAAACTCTTTCATTTTGCTCCAAGATACTGCAGTAAGACAAAACAAAACACCAAGTCAGAATGAAAATGCCAATTCAAGCAGTTAGTTGATATTAAGGGGGAAATCCCTGGTTTTTCTCAGATGTATATTTTATAACCTCAAACAAGCATGTTAATTACCAGAATGAAGCTATCGCACAACTGATCTACATATGGTGTCCTAAAATACTGGATGTGGTGGAGGAGGAAGAAACAAAGCGCTTGCCGGTTAGGTGCTGCATCTTGAAAATTATGATATATACCCGTAGGAATGTGCTTGCAAAATTTTGGGTTTACTAACTGAAATAAATAAACATAGAAGGCATTTAAATAAAGATACTGAAATGCAGGTTATCAAGGGTAGAAAGAAAGTTTATTTCAAATTAAAATTCATCTGATTCTGCCCATGAAAATCAAACTGACTGAACTAATATGAATATTTTTAAATAAAAGGCTATTGGGATTGAACAACAACAAAAAATAAAGTATAAGAGAGAGGAAACTTTCCATTTTGCACTACCAACAGGTAATCGAGCTTTCTGTCTGACTCGATAAATCTTGACAATGACCTTCTCCACCCAAGTTAGAAAGCAGCATTGACTTACCACACTGAATATGAAATGAATGGTTAAAATATGCATGCCTCTTTACCCCCACTCAAAGCAGCTGATAAAGCCTACACATTAGAACTGTATGTGACAAGGTCGCTCTGAAAAGTTCTCTCCTGCCTGTTGAGCTTAAAACCCTCGCTTGTCACAGGGTGTTGTTCTAGCTTCTTCTGGTGCTTAGTCAAATCCAGCCCACTATTTGTTTCCTGACAATGGCCATTTGAGAGGCTGGAAACAGTCTTCAAAAGATGTTTGCATTCTTTTTTAGCCTTTTATGAGCTCTTCCTCACCTATTTTGAAAGCCCACTGGGAAGCTGTCACCTAATTCTCTAACTATGTGACCGCTTCCTACTTGTAATTCTAAAATCTGCCTGTATCTCTAAAAGTTCTAAGGCAATCGCCAAAGATCTTGTCATCAAATAACCTAGCTGTAAGAAAGAGTATACTTTTATGCTTCACTAGGTTGTTGGGTGAATAATCAATTCCTTGAAAGTCTTCTGAAGTGACTACTTTATAGAATACTCAGTGTTTTTTAAAAGGATTTTGCGGGGAGTTGCACACGTCTGTGGTTAAATTCACGTAGCACTTAAAACGTTTAAGGAGAAAGCTGCTCTTGGTTAATGTTTAAACAAGTGTGTTGAGATTAAGACCATTATATTTTCAGTCTGGCTGAAAGAGGGACTGCCTGAAAATGGCAGGCTTTTTTCTTTCCTTGACGCCATCAATACCCACTGAAAGTGGGGTGTGACAATTTTATTAGTTTTCTGAGCACTTTTCATGAAAATCAGCTCCCACTCACATGTGTAACAGTAACATATCGAAACAAATCAACATAAGCCAGGAAGTCTAAAGCATGACAAACTTTTAGTTGAGGGTTTTGGTAAAAATGAAATTTAGAGGAGGAGGATTTAAGCAAACCCACTGTGAGTTACTGGCTGGTATCAATCTTCTTTTACTAAAAATAAATTACTGCATTTCTCTTATCTATACCTACTCTCTATATATCTTGATAGCCTAGAATGGGAAGAGTCTTTGTCATCTATTTCAAAATTCTTCTGCAAGTGAAGCTGCCGGCTCTGAGAGATTGACGGATCTCTGGAAGTCACACAGCAAGTTCATTTGTGCCTTGACTAATGGGATTTAATCACTCATGCCTATTGACTCTTAATGGACAATAAGGTTGTTGAATGTAATGTAATGTGGTATTGGTTCATAAAGTTTACTAGAAGCGCAATACTTTCTCATGGTATTGAGAACTCTTTCTCTCTCTTTGTTTTGTTTTTGCCCTAAAGAAAGAAATTCATTTTTGGATTATACTCTTGTTACCAAGTGGAGCAAATCTATCTCGGAGAGGCAGAATGGCTCCATTATTAGCTGAGGGTCCTTCACTGGCTGCCAAAGTCTGATGTCCAAGAGCAAGGCTTTTACTATTTGTAGAGGAGAAAGAAAGAAAAAAAGGAATCATCTAAATGACAAGACTTTCCATTCTTATCTCTGTAGAAGTGAAGGAGTTGGAAGTGCTTCATTTGTGATTTATAGCCAACCTTCAATTACACATAGTTTCACAAGAATGAGACCGTTTTTATCAAAAGAAAACCACTGAAAATTCTACACACATCCTTAGAAGCAAGAATTTCAGTATACTTCCCTCCTTCAGTAAACTTTTCAGCAGTGCTGCTAATAACCAACAAAACAAACTGCCTTGAGTTTAATCTCCTTTGCCTACCCATTCTTGTCTACAAGTTGAAGTTATAAATAGAGATAAGATCAAAAGTCCAGAAAGGAGAAAAAAAACAGGGGCCTAGAGCACTCACAGGTATGCCGGAACACTGAAAGTTACTATATAAACATGGATTACACTTCAGATGATATCCTTACATGGTTTTAAATTTTTATAAATATTTTTGTGATAATTTTCTGAATAGTTACAAGCAGCAGCAAAGTATATTATATCAGCATACGTCAGAAACAGTGGCCTAAAAAACATGAGATTTTTTTGTTAGTCTTAGTTTTATAGCTAACTGAATTTTTAAATTTAAGTCACAATATTCTAAGTAGAATTAGTTACTTATCCATCAAATAAAGGGACATAAGTAAATATTTTCCATAATTAATTCACAATTATAATTCAAGCTGTTTTTATATATGAGTATACCATAACAAATAAAATCTATAAAAACACCATTGTAACTTATATTCTGTATTAGGTATATCTTTATCCTAAAACTCAACAATTAGGTTGCATAAGAGAAGACTAACAGATTCATGGCGGAATATCACCTCAGCGGGGAACGGGTGTTCTTTTCAATAAATAATGTGAGGAAAATTAGCTCTTCATTTGGGAAGAGTCAGATCCCTATCTTACACTATTCAGAAAATAAATTCTAGATAAATTAAACATATAAATATGTTTACACAGATAAATATAGTATTTATTATACTACAAATGTACATTATTTTATATAAAATACAGAAATATAATTTTATAATCATGAAAGGCCTTGTAGGCCATTGTAAAGACTTTGGCTTTTTATTCTAAGTAAAATGGAAAGACTCTAGAGAATTTTAAATGGAGTAGTATTCTGATATACCTTATGTTTTAAGGGATCAGTCTGTCTGTTGTGTGAAGAATATACAGTAATGGCTAAGGTTGAAAACAGAGAGTCCATTAGGTACTGCAAAAATTCAAGTGAGACACCCAATTGGTAAACTAAAGTGGTGACAATAGGGGAGGAGGTAGTGAGAACTAGTGAGATTCTGGATATAACTTGAAGGTCAAGTTGACAAACGGTATAAGAGAAAGAAAAGCATCAAGAAGTATCCTTCCAAGTTTCTGACATGATCATCTCTAAAAATGGATTTGCCATTCACCAGGATGGAAAAGACTATGGGAGAAACAAGTGTCAGGGAGCTCCATTTCTCCATGTTAGGTTTAAGATAACCGTTACACATCCTAGTGAGATATCAAATAGACAGTTGGATAAACAAGTTTGCATTCATGGACATGTGGAAAGCGGTTATTAGTTAAAACATGAGTTACTGTCACAGGCAGCCTCCAAGATGGTCCCCAATGTTCCCACCTCGTGGTATTCATGCCCTTGAATAGTCAGTCTTCTTCCCTTGATTGCTGACTGCATTTCATGACTCTCATCTGGCAAACAGAGTGCAACAAAGGTAATGGGGTGTCATTTCCGAGACTGGGTTACCAAAAGACTGTGGCTTCCATCTTGGGTGCTCTTTTTTATTTTCTCCTGGATTACTCACTCTGACGGGAGCCAACTACCAACTTGTGAGGCTGTCCTGTGACAGCCCCACATTGCCTGCTAGCATCTGTGTGAGTGAACCTGGTTGCCCTTCTGATGAGCCTGCACCCTAATGGCTTGACTGCAATCTCACAAAAGGCCTTGAGCCAGAAACAACCATCTAAGATGCACCCTGATTCCTACTCACAGAAACTGTGAGATGATAAATATTTGTTGTTTTAAGCCATCAAGTTTTAGGGTAATTTTTTACACATCAAAAGATAACTAATACAGTTATGAACTCCAAGCACTGTTATAGGAATTTTATGTGACTTTTTACAGTTGGGGAAACTGAGTCACAAAGAATTACATCACTGCTAATACCACACATGTGGGAGAGGTGGGAATAAACTCAGGCCACTTGACTCCAGAGCTTAGGCTCTTAATGATTCCATGACAAGACTCCTGTAGAATAACCTTTTCTCCCACTTCAGATGTGTGTACCTAAAATTCGACTTTCCACTAATATCATATACTTTATACAAACAATGGTCCATATGCATGTTCACCAAATTTCTTAACCTGCCACATAGCTCTACAATTCTTCTATTTTTGATATCCCAAATATACTACAATCTATACTCAACTGTCAAAGATGAAAAGGTGGCCTCTTGCGGTTTAAAGAGTAACCTCGGTCTGGTTCTTTAATTTCAGTCTTGTTACTCTGGCTGATTTAACTATGAAAGAATTTCCAATACAGTCTGTAAGTGCTCTAATACATATTCCTGTAGACTGAACGTCCCTTTACACATGTAAAGAATTCTCCCTAAAATTACTCAGTGGTGAAAAAAATAACAAGGTATTAAATAAGATAGCCACAATAATTTATGCTTGATTTTTTTTAAGAATAAGAGAAAATAAATTTTCATGTGCAATAGAAAGTTACTAAGGATTCAAACAATATTGTTTTAAAGTAGGAACTGGCAAGACCAAAATATAAAAAATAAAAGCTTTTGAACTACATAAAACACAATGACTATTGTCCCTTGAATTATTATAACAAATTAAGACTTCTTCATTCTTTCCCTGACAGACACATGAAATAAAGAAAGAGAAAGAAATGATCTCTGCACTTTTGCCTTGATATGAATTTAGAATGGCAGTCAGAAAGGAATCTGGTACTGCGTATTTTCTCATCTTATTTTTTAGGCAGAAAATGCCCACGAAGTAGCAGTCAGGAACATGGTCTTCATCTATTTTGTGGAATACTTTTGTTTTAACTGTTAGGGTTGTGCCCACAACCAATAGAAACCAAAGAACTGGAAAGGAAGAATCACACACACACGCACACACAGAAATCCACTGCCATTTATAAATCTTTCTGTTACAAAAAGCAACTGTGTTTTATAGAAGCATGATGATGCCTCACCAAAGGTATTTTTTGCCATTTAAAAATACCAAACAGTAGTAATAGCTCCTCAGCTAGACTGCTAGGACTTAACCTGCAATTTGGGCAATTTGTGTTGGGATGGGATCACTTTGTTTTATGACACAAGAAGCAGATGCTACTCATTAACACACAAAAATATCTAAAACAGAGTTTTAAAAACACATGAGTCTGGAAACATAAGTAAAAACAGCTTTGAAGATTATAAGCAAAATAATATAATACGATGAAGTATGAGTAGTTTTCTTTTGAAAAAGAGTCAGTCAGATTAGCTGGTAGACTTTCATGGGCCATCCCCTAAATTAAAATATGGATTTGAAGAAAAGTATCTGCTAAATCTTGCTTTTTATTTTGGAAAAATGGGGCGAAGGAAGCCTATATCATGTATTCGACAGTGTGTTCAATGGGATGTTATAGCCCACTGTAGAACACTATGTCACACTAAAGATAAAAGGAGAACAAAAAAGGTTGAAATAAATTTGGGAAACAATTTTGAGGGACTGTGTTGTATTGTAAATTTCTAAGAGGGAAGAAAGCATGCATTTTGGTTTAAAATATATTTTTCCAGAAGAAAGAAGTAACCAGTAAACATGCGTTGACCAGAATGCACCCTAGCAAACAATATACTAAGCCAAACTTTTTGATCTCGAGTCCTCTTTACACTTCTAAAAATGTATTGAGGACGCCAAAATCTTTGACTAATTGGATTATATTTAACAATACTTATTGTATTAGAAATTGAAACTGAGAGAATTAAAAATATATATGTATTAATTCATTTAGTACAAATAATAATATGCCCATGGCATGTTACATAAAAGAACATATCTTTATGACAAAATAACTATATTTTGAAAGCAAAAAAGTTAGTGTGAAAAATGACACTGATTTAAATTTTCACATATCTCTTTAATATCAGGCTTAACAGAATACAGTTAAATTCTCACGTGTGTCTCTGAATTCAATTTGTTGTGATATGTTGTTTGGTTAAAGTATAGAGAGAAAATTCGGCCTTCATTTTCAGCTAATTGTGGAAATTTTTCTTTCATATTACACCCAAACCTGACAAGTGGTAGTTTCTTAAAGGACAGTGGTAATGTGGAATCAGAAACATATCAATAAACTACTTGTAGCCTTTTATATTAAAATTCATTGGTTTATCTTGCACTCTGGATGGATCTTTTACCATG
>NW_011888861.1:3515695-3622739 GCF_000151845.1 Pteropus vampyrus | reverse complement strand
GAGAGAATTAAAAATATATATGTATTAATTCATTTAGTACAAATAATAATATGCCCATGGCATGTTACATAAAAGAACATATCTTTATGACAAAATAACTATATTTTGAAAGCAAAAAAGTTAGTGTGAAAAATGACACTGATTTAAATTTTCACATATCTCTTTAATATCAGGCTTAACAGAATACAGTTAAATTCTCACGTGTGTCTCTGAATTCAATTTGTTGTGATATGTTGTTTGGTTAAAGTATAGAGAGAAAATTCGGCCTTCATTTTCAGCTAATTGTGGAAATTTTTCTTTCATATTACACCCAAACCTGACAAGTGGTAGTTTCTTAAAGGACAGTGGTAATGTGGAATCAGAAACATATCAATAAACTACTTGTAGCCTTTTATATTAAAATTCATTGGTTTATCTTGCACTCTGGATGGATCTTTTACCATGTATGATTTTGTAACACCAAGGCATAGGTCATCTGGAAAATATATTAGTTCACTGAATTATGCAGATCTTCCAAATGAAGACACATTTCATTATACAACATTATTGCACATCATGTAGCCTCTGAAAAACTCCACTGTACACTTGAGAGAGAATAGGAATGAAACTGGTAAATAATGTCTTAGTACTGTTATAAAAATAGTTGACTTCGCAGACCCCCGTCACCTGTCCAAAAAGGTCTTGGGGCGCTCAAAGTGAGAAATGCTAACTAAGCAGACTTTCTAAGCTCTACAGACGCCACTCAAAACTGAGTTTCCATCTTGCCTTTGGCCTCTGCAAGTCTAGCCAGCCCTAGCTCTCTAGCAACTTCTGGGTTCAACCCAGTAAGGGCTGTTTACCCAGGCTGACGTGGCCATGATATAAACCATGAGGGGACCAGAGGACAGGGTTAGCCGTGAAGAAAACATTTGTTTATTTGGACTTCTACCAGGTAAAAAATCTGTGAAAGGTATGTGTTTTAGACTTCTTTAGCAAACGCTTTTTTTCCAACCTAGGCTTTACTAATCTAGTAAGGATTTGTTTTTTTAACTAAAGACAAAGGATTTGTTTTTTTAACTAAAGACAATGAACTTTTTAAGTACCCTGGAAGAGATTCAGAAAGACTTTTTTATGAAACCAGTTAATGAAGTAACTATCTAGTTATAAATCATTATCTGTTTAAGAACTAAAAAGAACTACTGAACAACATTGGTTATCTTTGGGTGTTAATGTACACATGCGATAATAATAATAGCTAGTATTTGAGTGTTAAGCCTTCAGATTATATTATCTCTTTAAGCCTTACAATCATCCTAGGTGGCAGACACCTTCATTATCCTACTTTTAACAAACAAAAAAATGGAGGTAGATGGAGCTAAATAACATACTCGGAGGACTAAATGAGAGATTCAGGACTCCAACTTTTATCTGTCTGACACCAAAGATTCTCTCTTAACGATTATATGCTGCCTTATTCCCAACAAACAGTTTACTGAACTTCAGCAATCTTGTTTCCTCCTCTGGCAGTTATAGAAGTCCCCCCTCAACCTCAGAGAACACACTCCAAGACCCCAGAGGAGGACTGAAACCGTGGATAGTACCGAACCCTATATATACTATGTTTTTCCTATAAATACATACCTATAATAAGATTTAATTTATAAATTAGGCACAGTAAAAGACTAACGATAACTAACAATAAAATAGAACAATTATAATAATATAGCGTAATAAAAGTTACGTGAATGAGAATGCGGTCTCTCTCTCTCTCTCTGAGAATACCGTACTGTACTGTATTCACCCTTCTATAGTGCTCATGTGAGATGTTAAAATGCTATAACTTATTCCTGACTCTGTGTAACCATCTCTTACTTGGGGTAAATGGCTTGGTGGCATTCGTTTCAGGGGTTCCCTTGATAAAGTCTTCATGGTGGCTTAGTGCTGTTGCCCCACGCTGCCGTCAAGTGGAACACATTTTCTGCTCATGTCTTCCACCCATGAGTTTAATGCCCTTTTCATCTTAACTACGCACTTGTCATGCACTGTGGCCATAAGTTTTGCAGTTCAAGGTACAACAGCAAAATCAGTATGAAGATCTCTTTCCTTCTTCACAATTTTACAGAAAGAAGATTCATTCTTACTGTAAGTCAGCAATCTCATCATACAATTTTTTTTCTTTTTTAGGTTGAGAACTTCCACCTTTTCACTTAAAGGAAGCACTTTATGATTTCTCTTTGGCATTTCCGAATTGCCAGCATCACTATTCTTGCACTTTGGGGCCATTGTGAAGTAAAATAAGGGTTACTTGAACACAAGAACTAACGCACCAAGACAGTTGATCTGATAACCAAGATGACTACTAGTGACCAATAGGTAAGAGTGTCTACAGCATGGAGAGTCTGGTCAAAGAGATGGACAGGACAAGACAACGCAAGATTTCATCATGCTACTCAGAACCATGTGCAATTTAAAATTTATGGATTATTTATTTCTGTAATTTTCCATTTAATATTTTCCAACCGTGGTCGACCTGGAGTACTGACACTACAGAAAGTGAAACCGTGGATAAGGGGGGACTACTATATTCCAAAAATCATGAAACATCCTCTTCATTTCCTTATTTCAAAGTGAGGAGCTACTCAATGAATTAGTTCAAAGCTACTCGATGAATTAGTTCAGAGCCCACCTTAATATATGTAGATGCAGAAAGATTCTTTTCCCTCCCCAAAACAGACTGGTTATCACATGAAAAAGAAGTCTCACTCAAAAGTCATATGTGCTGGACACTGTGAAGTCCAATTTTTCAATTCTTAAAAGGTCGTGAGGTAGAGGCATTGGTAATGATGTTCTGTAAACAAAACCCAAGGTGCCCTCAAGTCCATATTCCCTCCTTTTTCCTCTGAAAGCATATTTATGAAACAAGGGCAGTAAGAATGTGTGTCATCTCTAAGACACCCAAGTAAGGTAAGGAAGTGGTATTATCTTTAGCTCCCTCAGGTCAGATTGTTCACTATACACCTCTGACCCCTTGCCCATCATTTCTCTCATCTTGATAGCTTTCCTTCTGCTAATCCAGAATCATTCACAATATAATGAATATCTTTCTAGATTCATCTTAATCATTTTCCAACACCCAACTCAAGACATTTGTCCTTGCAGAACTACTCCAGTTCTCCCTTTCCTCAAAGAGCTTGTGGGAGAGACTCCCAACAATGTGGGTTTACTTGTGAACTCCTCAACTGCGGGCAATGTTGCTTCATTTGCCTGAGTCTTGTCTTTCACAGTAGATGGCGAGTGTGCTCAAGATCTTCTGGAGAATCTCTCACAGCACTTTCCACAGTGCTGAATACAAAATACCACAGTCGCTCCTATCTTTCTTTAAATGGGTGGAGACTAAAGAACACGGGCATGCATTTTCATGTTGATTTTATTTTTAAACATCTTTCCCTTCAGTCCTAAGATTAAAAAAAATTAGCAATGTAATTCAACGAGAAGTTTTTAATATTGTTTAAGAGAATAGTAGTCTATATTGCAATCTACGATGTTCACTGGGAAGTTCCATGCCAGTTACTTGTGACATTCTCAGAATAGAAAGAATTAGGTCCCTCTTAATGTGAACTGATTTTAGAAGAAAGTAGGATAGTATACCAACTCTCGACCAAAAAAAAAAAAAAAGATGAATTTGGAGTATACCCCGAAATCCATTGATTACATTATGCCTTATCTAAATGCTCAGCCATTTTTAATGGCATTCTTTACCTGCAGTCCCACATCCCATTGAAATGTTCTGTGTATGTTTTCAACATAAATGGCACAGACTTACATGGAGTTTTCTAATGAATATTAAAAAGCCTGTGGGCACAGACTATAGGATACATGAGAATCCAGCTCATTCTCTTGGCACAGTTTACTTTCTGAAAAACTGTGCTGTATACTTTGTATAAAATGGTACAATCTAATATCAAGTGATAACGACAGTCCTTCTATACTATGTCAAACTCATGAGGCATTTTATTCTCCTCCAAAACTCCCCTCCCTCTAAGACAAACCAAATAACTTGGAGGCTTGTGTATTAGCAGGAGACATGATCAGAAGTGGACCTGTTTGTTTTCGTTTTTTGTTTGTTTGTTTGTTCGTTTTTACCATGCCAAATTTCTGTAATGGCTCATATTAATTACTGTGACAGACTCTCTAACTTAAAATGTTGGTTTCCACTTGTAAACTCCATCATTGGATTTATAGAATCATGCAAATTTTGGCCTTCCTCTGAAACTTAACAGCCTGACCTTAACCTGCTTTGCATATATCATTCTTGGTGGAAATTTTCAACAACCACAAAGGTGGGGAAAAGGGTGTGTCACGTATTGACACACCCTTAGTCATATTTCCTGATGTTGCCATTTTAGTATATTTTAAATATTTACTTACGGCAACATTTAAGTAATTATAGTTTATGAAGCACTGTTCTCTTTTTCTATCTTGGCAGATCTGCTCAGTGTGCTGCACCACAAAAGAAAGTTCTCTGAATCACTGTCATAACTTAGTGAAAGGCTGAAGATCTTATTTGGTGAATGCCAACTTCTCCTATTGCTCTTAAAATCTAAAGTGAGCAATCTTAAGCTGGCAACGTTTTAAAAACTGCCTTTCATATTATACACTACTCCTCCCTTCTGTCTCCATCCACTTTCACACTGGTGTTGCTCACAATCCCCTCTTCTTACTTCTGAGCATCTGATACTCTAGACCACTCAAGTGAAGCTGAAGGTGCCACAAGCTAAAAGCCCCAAACAAGAAAGAGTAAGCTAAATCATCAAGGAAAACAGCGAAGCAATGTTGGGTGATAAGAGACTCTGGGGTCCCATTGCTGTTATGGATTCAGTAAGTCTATTCCTGGTACCCTGACATCACTGAGTCATCCAAACTGGAAACACCAGAATTAACACCTCTGCCTTTCCCCTTATTCCACAAGCGAGCTGGTTCTAAATCCTATCAATTCTACTTCCCGGTTATACTACTTGAATCCCTCCCTTTCTACCCAACATTACTCCCTCTGTTCTTACCTACCCCTCTTGCCTTCCCACCAGGTTTCCAACTGCTCTCATGGTCCTCCAATCAATTCTCCAGATTGCCACCAAACCTGCCTCTAGAACACACAGATCTGATGACTATATTTCCTGAACTGAAAACCATGGACAAACTACAGTATAACCTTCAAACTATCACTGAAGAGGAAGGGGGAATGTGAAAAACATCAGTAAATCACACTTTGAGATCCCACTACCTTTCCCCTTTTGTCGTGAATGGGCAAGAAAGAAGAAAGCTGGAGAAAATAGATGTGGAGAATCTGCAGAGGGCCAAGAACCAACATTTCATTCACAGATTTCTTTTAGGGTTTACTCGGCTCAACTGTATTTTGGGTCAGTTTTTTAAAAAAACTTAATATGACTTTCAATCATTAAAAATAATCCTAGAAGCATGTCCTGTTATGCACTGCCAAGTTGCCTTGATGCATTTCACTACTGCTTGAAAGGCCACATATTAAAAACACTACTAGAAGTCAAGCAAAAGAAAATAAAATGATTTGGGATATTTTTTAAAGCAGTTACTAAAACAGAAACAAATGTTATTTTTAATCTCTGGCTCACTGTAAACTGACAAGATATGAATATGAATTTTACCAAGTAATGTATAATAACTGCTCATGCTCGCCACAACCACATACCAACAACTCAATTTCATATTTCTCTTGGACGTGACATGTGGAACGTATCATCTAGATGAAAAATCATCCTCATTCAAGTAGATTTACTCTAATTTTTGTTATCGTGACATCATTAACATAAAAAGCTTAGTATATAACTATTCTTAAATTTGGTTTTATAAAAATCATTGCAAAGTTTTAAATTTCTAAACAAGTGAGAAACAATATCTGAAAAATTGTAAGCTGATGACCTGATTCTCTAAATGCTAGTCAATTCGCCAACACACTTATTGAATATGTGCTTTGGAAAGAAATTCTGCCAGACGCTTGTCTGGAGTAAAAAGTATCTGATATGGATCATGTCCTCGGGAAGTTAATTCTCCATCTGGGAAGACAGCAAATGGCACAACTTCTCTGCAATAAAGTAAGAAGATAAGAGAAGAGCTATGGCATGTCAGAAGAGGAAGCCGGTTTACGTAGGAGAGGGTGTCAGGGAAGATTCCGTACAGAAGGTGGGCTTACGGACTACACAGATGGGAATTCTGAACTCTAAGTTTCTATTCCCAAAATGAAAGCCCTAGGAAAAGATTGAACAAATCAATTCTTTTCTGGAGTTAGCAATTATTGAGCAACTGTATGTTGTTATGTATGTGTTAAGAAATTCATCAATATTATCTCTAAGCTTCCAAGCAAACCTGTAATGACAGTCTGGTAGAGCTGATCTGAAAAGGACTTAAGAGTCACTGACATTTCTAAGAGTCATTAGTTCTTGTTGAATATGAGTAAGCCCAAATCATATTTACATCAACACAACAATTAATCACGCAGAAAAGTCTTAACAAGAACAATCAAGGGTCAAAATCATTACTTTTAATATAAATATGGCTTAATACAACAGAGGTTAGTAGATGCCAAAAATAAATCGCATTCCCCTGAATGTAACTAAAATGACACAAATGTCAAGAACTTCATATACTTATTTATCCTATCCTCTAACATCAGTATTATGCGATGGTTTCATTTCACACTAAATTATTAAAATGTATATTTCTTTTAAAAGTTATTCACGTTTTGCTTCTCAAAGTATGAACCAAGAAACTTTCACGATGCATCACAGAAGAGTGTGCATTAAAAATACACCCATAGGTCCCACCCCTACTTAGGCTCTCCGGGCCGAGAAATCTGGATTTCCTACAAGCCTTCCCCTCACCACCAAGTGAGTACTAGTCGCACATGCCAGTTTTCAAACCTCTTGTCTGAAGTTTCCTCCCCCACCTTTCCCCTTGTTTTCTCTTCTATTGGAATGTGTCTTTGTCAATTTTGACAATTACTTTTCAAAACCCTCCAAATATTTTCAATGTCACACTACATTCACTAAAAGAAAAATCGCCTCTAAAACACTAGAATTGTACCACTGGAAAGGGAGTTATTTCGAATGGTTTTTATAACCCTTCTTTTTCTAGATTATCTAGCTCAAGTCAATGAAATGTGCTGGTAAATGCTCTGAGTTGTATGGTAGGCAGAATAATGCCCCCTCACACCCCAAAGATGTCCACATCCTAATCCTCATAACCTATGAATGTTACCTCCCATGGAAAAAAAGGACTTCACAGACATGATTTAATTAAAACTCTTGAGATGGGGAATCTGTACAGGTGCGCCCAGTGTAACCAAAGAGTCCTTAAGCGTGGAAAAGGAAGGCACAAAAACATCCAAGGGAGATGCAACGTTGCTGGCTCTGAAGATGGAAGAAGCGGGTCGCAAGCCACAGAATGCAAGAGGCCTGCAGCAACTGGAAAAGGCAATGATTTGGATTCTCCCCTGGAGTCCCCATAAGGAATGCAACCCTGCTGACAGCTTGATTTCAGAATGGTGAGACCTGTGTTGGATTTATGACCCACTGAACTACAAGATAATACATTTGAGTTGTTTTTAGCCACCACGTTTGTGGTAATTTGCTACAGCAGCAATAGAAAACTAAGACAGGTTCTATGAAGAAAAGAAAAAAAAAAAAATACTCAGGTCACCTTTAACACAAAGGCCATGGCCCCGCGGCGCACATGCTTTTCAGTCTTCTCAAACACATAAAGACAGAGTACCAAATATTCATTTGTATGCAAATGAAACATGGCTCAAATAGTTAATTTTCAAACAAAGTAGACACTTCGTTTATCTCTCTATCCCATCTTGCTCTTCCCACTCAGATCCGCAGCTTACCTCTCACCTGCCACCAAGACAGGCTGGTTTATCCCTTTGAAAACTACAAAAAGAGAGGATCTAAGTAAGTCGGGATTTCTCAACTCAAGTATTATTGGCGTTTTGGACCAGATAATTCTTTTGTTGTGGGGACCGTTCTTTGCGTTGTGAGACACTTAGTGCGTCCCTGGTCTCTATCCACTACATGCCAATAGTATTAAGCCCCTCTCCCAGTTGTGACAACCAATAATGTCTCCAGACATCGTCAAATATCCTCTGCAGAGGGGCAAAAGGGCCCCCCGGCTAAGATCCACTGGTCTAAGGCACATGTCAATTTACCTAGCGGTCTTTTGCTCTCTCCATCATTTCTTCCCATAGGGA
This sequence comes from Pteropus vampyrus, assembly GCF_000151845.1. NCBI lineage: Eukaryota > Metazoa > Chordata > Mammalia > Chiroptera > Pteropodidae > Pteropus > Pteropus vampyrus. The sequence continues at coordinate 3,614,482 of NW_011888861.1, read as the reverse complement.
GAAAAGCCTCCAACATATGTGTATATATGCTCTTACATTGCATCTGGTCTCATTCAAACTAGTTTCTCATGAATTCAGTCCATTTGGCATTTTAAAACAGCTCTAAGTCAAAACTCAACCACAGGTTTTAATGGCCCTGCTATACTTATTCTCAGCCACAGGCAACGGAAACATAGCCTTTCCCAATGACCCACGACTCAACCCTGCCAACGAGCTCACAATCCATTCTGCCACTGTAAAGGCTAAATACGCCAAAGCTTGCTATTTGACCAAGAACTTTCTAAAGCTCTCTGCAACCCTATTACCTAGACATCATTAATAAAAATGCTTTCAATCAGGTTTAACACAGTGTAGGCCAAATATGCAGTTGATTGACTTAAAGCTTGTCTCTGATAACAGAAGAGAGGTTTTGGAAGCACATACTGGGTCACAGCCACTGTCCGGTAATAAGAAATCAGTCTACTTGAGAAAAAGATCCTTTCCTCAACAAGTTCTCTCTAAGAACATGATTTAAACATAGACGTTAAACGATCCTGTTTCATGGAGTTCTTAATTCTGCTCAGACTTTCCATTTCAATTTCAAAACAACAAAATAGTAAATGGAAACAGGGCTCCTGTTCGTACTGAAATCTTAAACAAAACTAGACCTTCCAAGGCTAAATGTTAAATTCATAGGATCAGAATTCACCTCATCAAAAGCTACAGCCAAACTGAGCCCTAGATGTCTAGATGGGGAAGGCTCCCTGGAGAGTAGTGATTTTACAGAACATTCTTCCAAGAATATTAACATGCACATCCCTGGTACCTGGAGGTAACCAACGGCTTTTTAACAAATTAATCTTTGTAGATGAATCCTCCATCAACTACTTCCATATTAATTGTAAGACTTTAGAGTTTTATGTCTTCTCTCAGAGGTTTTTCTCTAAGTGCATGATAGTTTCACAAAGTCCGAAACATAACTTAGATTGTCACATAACTCTGACAATCTAAGGGCCAAGGTCCACTTTACTCATTATGAATTCTGCTCCCTTTCCCTCTTTCAAATATTTTTCAATTAAATTCAGGAGGTAGGAGTCATTATGTAATGATACTAGCCTCATGGCACTCAGCTCTGGCAGCCACAGACACACATTTTCTCTTACCTTTCAGGAAAGTGTTACACATTTTTTTATTTGTTTTGAAGATATGAAATTCAAGCATTCATGACAAGTACACATGAAGGGGGAAGGGATATGGAATGGGTTTTCAGGGGAAGGTGGAGATGAACCTTATATGCTATTTAAAATTGGGGTGCAGGGCACTGCCAGGGAATAAGATAAGGGGGTGTGGGGATAGGGAGAAAAGAAACTTGGATATCATTATACACTGTCTCCAATATGTAAAAATACCCAATTCAGAAGTGTTGCATTATAAATGAAAACATCAAGAGAAGTATCTCCAACCCTGCAACCCTCATTGGGCTCGTTATGATACCACCATAGCAGTTACAGTAGCAAGTGTGGGTGAGTTTACAATCTGATGAAAACATATACAAGCTAAGATTTCTAAAAGATGATTTACTAACCTACACTCACCTTTTTTATATGGTTAGTTGAGAAGAGCAGGGAAATGCTCTTAAATGGATCGAGCTACAGGTTTTAAGTCCTTGCCAGATTTAATATCCCGTAACCATAACTTTTTACTTTTAAAAGTCACTCAACTATACAACAAATAATGTATAAAGTAGCTCCTTACTTTCAAAACTACAATTACCAGTATATGTAACCAACTCTTGTTGGGCTTAGCACTGGTTTTATATATCCTTTTAGCTGTTAGGGAAATTGAAACATCCTATTTCTTCATTCAACATTTGCTGAATGCCTACTTTGTGCTAGGCCCTGAGGATACATATGAATAAAATATGGTCCTTGCACTCTCCATCTAGTGGTGGGATAATAAACAGACAATGGCAAAGACTATGCCTGGGCTATAAAGGAAGAAAGCAGCACGGTGGAAGAACAGATATTTTTTCCTCTATAAACATAAAGCTGTGTTTCCTACCCTGATTCCCAACTCACAAATTATGTTTTCTATTGTGGATTGCTCGTGTTGACCAAAGAATTTCAGTACGATTCTTTTGGGTTGAAAACGTGTCCATAACAGATTTAACTATACAAGATCGGCCTGCCCTCTGGAACATTCAGCTGACAGAGAAAAGTTTTATACCAGCATCAATAATTGATTTTGTTCTATTCCATCGTGAGATCTGGAATAGCGTATTCACTTTCTCCTGTGTTCACTACACCCTCTACGACATTTTGTAACATTTCGGATCTGAGCTGTTTATCTCATTGTGCTATTTTACTTTCACTTATTAGCTATGAATTTTTTAAAAGATCAGTGAATAATGTCTCAATGGCCACGGTAAACAAAGCACCATGGTAAATGTAAAAAGGAACGAGAGTTTGTCCTTGTCCTTAAAGAAGCTTTTCAACTTTAGTCTGGGAGACAAACATGTAAACAAACAATACGGTGTGAATCAAGGGGAATGCGGATGAGTGCTGGGAGATGACAAGCAAGGAACTCAGCAGGCTGAGGGCTCCAAGCTGGAACACAGGTATTAATTATGTGTGCAGTGGGGGAAGGGAATCTTCTATTTTTAAATTCACCACCCCAGAGTGAGTGCTGTTTGAAAATCTCTCTTAGATAAGGGGACAAGGAGGTACATAAAGCTTAGCTGTAGCCACAGGCAACGGAAACATAGCCTTTCCCAATGACCCACGACTCAACCCTGCCAACGAGCTCACAATCCATTCTGCCACTGTAAAGGCTAAATATGCCAAAGCTTGCTATTTGACCAAGAACTTTCTAAAGCTCTCTGCAACCCTATTACCTAGACATCATTAATAAAAATGCTTTCAATCAGGTTTAACACAGTGTAGGCCAAATATGCAGTTGATTGACTTAAAGCTTGTCTCTGATAACAGAAGAGAGGTTTTGGAAGCACATACTGGGTCACAGCCACTGTCCAGTAATAAGAAATCAGTCTACTTGAGAAAAAGATCCTTTCCTCAACAAGTTCTCTCTAAGAACATGATTTAAACATAGACGTTAAACGATCCTGTTTCATGGAGTTCTTAATTCTGCTCAGACTTTCCATTTCAATTTCAAAACAACAAAATAGTAAATGGAAACAGGGCTCCTGTTCGTACTGAAATCTTAAACAAAACTAGACCTTCCAAGGCTAAATGTTAAATTCATAGGATCAGAATTCACCTCATCAAAAGCTACAGCCAAACTGAGCCCTAGATGTCTAGATGGGGAAGGCTCCCTGGAGAGTAGTGATTTTACAGAACATTCTTCCAAGAATATTAACATGCACATCCCTGGTACCTGGAGGTAACCAACGGCTTTTTAACAAATTAATCTTTGTAGATGAATCCTCCATCAACTACTTCCATATTAATTGTAAGACTTTAGAGTTTTATGTCTTCTCTCAGAGGTTTTTCTCTAAGTGCATGATAGTTTCACAAAGTCCGAAACACAACTTAGATTGTCACATAACTCTGACAATCTAAGGGCCAAGGTCCACTTTACTCATTATGAATTCTGCTCCCTTTCCCTCTTTCAAATATTTTTCAATTAAATTCAGGAGGAAGGAGTCATTATGTAATGATACTAGCCTCATGGCACTCAGCTCTGGCAGCCACAGACACACATTTTCTCTTACCTTTCAGGAAAGTGTTACATATTTTTTTATTTGTTTTGAAGATATGAAATTCAAGCATTCATGACAAGTACACATGAAGGGGGAAGGGATATGGAATGGGTTTTCAGGGGAAGGTGGAGATGAACCTTATATGCTATTTAAAATTGGGGTGCAGGGCACTGCCAGGGAATAAGATAAGGGGGTGTGGGGATAGGGAGAAAAGAAACTTGGATATCATTATACACTGTCTCCAATATGTAAAAATACCCAATTCAGAAGTGTTGCATTATAAATGAAAACATCAAGAGAAGTATCTCCAACCCTGCAACCCTCATTGGGCTCGTTATGATACCACCATAGCAGTTAAAGTAGCAAGTGTGGGTGAGTTTACAATCTGATGAAAACATATACAAGCTAAGATTTCTAAAAGATGATTTACTAACCTACACTCACCTTTTTTATATGGTTAGTTGAGAAGAGCAGGGAAATGCTCTTAAATGGATCGAGCTACAGGTTTTAAGTCCTTGCCAGATTTAATATCCCGTAACCATAACTTTTTACTTTTAAAAGTCACTCAACTATACAACAAATAATGTATAAAGTAGCTCCTTACTTTCAAAACTACAATTACCAGTATATGTAACCAACTCTTGTTGGGCTTAGCACTGGTTTTATATATCCTTTTAGCTGTTAGGGAAATTGAAACATCCTATTTCTTCATTCAACATTTGCTGAATGCCTACTTTGTGCTAGGCCCTGAGGATACATATGAATAAAATATGGTCCTTGCACTCTCCATCTAGTGGTGGGATAATAAACAGACAATGGCAAAGACTATGCCTGGGCTATAAAGGAAGAAAGCAGCACGGTGGAAGAACAGATATTTTTTCCTCTATAAACATAAAGCTGTGTTTCCTACCCTGATTCCCAACTCACAAATTATGTTTTCTATTGTGGATTGCTCGTGTTGACCAAAGAATTTCAGTACGATTCTTTTGGGTTGAAAACGTGTCCATAACAGATTTAACTATACAAGATCGGCCTGCCCTCTGGAACATTCAGCTGACAGAGAAAAGTTTTATACCAGCATCAATAATTGATTTTGTTCTATTCCATCGTGAGATCTGGAATAGCGTATTCACTTTCTCCTGTGTTCACTACACCCTCTACGACATTTTGTAACATTTCGGATCTGAGCTGTTTATCTCATTGTGCTATTTTACTTTCACTTATTAGCTATGAATTTTTTAAAAGATCAGTGAATAATGTCTCAATGGCCACGGTAAACAAAGCACCATGGTAAATGTAAAAAGGAACGAGAGTTTGTCCTTGTCCTTAAAGAAGCTTTTCAACTTTAGTCTGGGAGACAAACATGTAAACAAACAATACGGTGTGAATCAAGGGGAATGCGGATGAGTGCTGGGAGATGACAAGCAAGGAACTCAGCAGGCTGAGGGCTCCAAGCTGGAACACAGGTATTAATTATGTGTGCAGTGGGGGAAGGGAATCTTCTATTTTTAAATTCACCACCCCAGAGTGAGTGCTGTTTGAAAATCTCTCTTAGATAAGGGGACAAGGAGGTACATAAAGCTTAGCCGTGTTGTTTTTAAAAGTCAAATATGCTGCCACGTTTGATAGGTAATACTTAAATCAAATAATTTTTCGGCCCTTGGCTGATTTTCTCTCCATTCTCTCATCATTAGGTCTGAAGTCATTTTTAGTAGCTTTTCCACAAAGTCTAGAGATACAAAACCTGTATACTAAGATTTTTATCCAAATCCTGTTTATTTTAACCGTTTTATTTTTATCTTGCTTCATTCATGCCAGTGAAGGCTGACATGTTTGAGCAATAGTTTGTTGAGGGTTACTCTTCAGGTGAATTCAACACGAATATTTGTCCTTTCAAGCAGCTAATTCCTTTTAAACAGCTATATGTTCACCTACATTTTTTTTTCACCAGACGACTAATTGCAAATGTAAGCAAAAGACAATTGATGAAATTCAGATATAACTGTTGACGATTTTCTATAACTGGTCTTAATTCACCCATCAATCAACTCAATCTATTTTCTATATTTACAGTGCACTTTAAATTGTCTGAAATTTAAAAAATTAAATGGTTGTCTGAAAGCAGTGCATGATGAACTTAAATGATTTTTTTTTTCTTATAACTTTTATCCATGGCTATTGGCCTAAAAAAGACCTGCTACTTGAGCCAAAATATTGTTCGTTTATTTCTAAATTCTAGTAATAACTTTAGATGTGTCTTTCATTTGCCATTTAATTTTAACAATGGCAAATTTTTTTAAATGCTTTTTCATTGGATTAAATTATTTTAATTTTGCCAGTTAAAAATGATAGAAAAAGTTGAGGAACTGATGTCACATGGCAACAATGCAGGTTAAATTACTCTGCTATGACAGAGATACAAATGAAATGTGTACTATGCCAATGTCTAAGTTACTTTTAGGATTTTCACCAACCTTCTTCAGAAGCTGACTTCTTGGGTAGCTAGTTTGATTTCCTTTTATTTGAGAAAATACACATTTATATCACATAAGTTTTAACCAACTACTACACGTCTTCAATTATTTAAGTAAATCTTATTTTCAAATGCTTACTAACAATGCTTTATATTCTATTGATCATTATCATTTATATTCTACCTTATATTAGAAGGTGGCTTTTAAGCCAAAATGTTACTTTCTCATCTATAGATGGTTTAATATGCTCTGCTGCACAGAGAACCTGGCTGTCTTTTGGCGGGTGTGCTTTTCCAGGTAAAAATGGGAAACCAAAGACAGAAAGTCAAGTGGGAGCACAGGATAGGGAATTCGGGTAACCCTTTATGGAATACTTTTATTTTTTATTTTTTTCTAAGAGCTCTAAATATTTGGCATACTAGTAATTTTCTGATTTGAATATAAGTAGACGCCACTATTTTGATCACACACACACACACACACACACACACACACACACACACGCACGCACAATATCTCTGGAAGCTAATCTACCAAAAGAAAGGGAGGGAGGGAAGAAAGGGAAGAAATAAAGGTAGAAATGAGTGGAGGGAGGGAGAGAGGGAGGCAAGGAAGAAAAAACAGTACACAGTCAGTTTTTACGTGGAAGGTTCAGTTTGAAAGTTTAACAAGTGTATATAATCCGAATTAACTTTCAAAATCATTTAACTTTCCCAAAAGACACTGCAAACATGATTTTATATCTACAACTATATTTACAGCAATTTTTATGTATACTGAAGCCTAGGAACTACCGAGTTAGATTTCAGGAAGAACTCACTGGAGTTTTACACACAAATGTCTGAACATTCAAACCATTCCTCTCTTAAAATAAGTATTTTATCCCTGAGATTAAATGGAAGATGTACATGAAGTGTTAGTGCTTTCTAGTAGGTTTTACTTCATTCTATTGTAATATTAAGCTTCTTTAACTTTAATAAATTTATTAGAGTTAAAGAAATTATGGCTCACATCTTGAGTTCCTAATGTAGTGATATTAAGAGTCACTTTAAAATAATTTATTCAAAAATCTTTAATCTGGTTGCTATTTAAAATAATGAAAGCACATAACCAAATAAGTTCCAAAAACTTTTCAAAGCCTAATATATGCCTCTTTTTTTTTTTCTTGGTTTCAACTGTTTTGGAATATTTTACCATGATCTCCCATATCCAATACAGATAATAAAACTCTACCAGAATGTATAAATATTAAATATGTATGGGAGGATGCTGCCCTGGCTCCCTGCTCTGTACCCAGCTTTTCTGGAGAGAGCAACCACATAACTGGTCTGTTGTAGAGGGCCAGGGTGCAGAGCTGCAGGCAGCCTTTGGACAAGGTGATGACCTTAACATCTACTACTTTAAAGAGCCCCAAAAAGGCTCCTTGGCCCCCAAACATCTCCTTCTACCCTTCTCTTTCTTACCATTCCCTAATCCACAATGTCCTGAGTTCCAAAATAAATTGTCATCCATTGTACTCCCCAGCTTCTTTTTCTAAAACATACAGTCCTCCGAAAGATCTAATAAATTAAGATACAAACATCACAATATGAAATACGTTCATCAGATCCTTCAAGAAAAGAGGGGCCCAGGGTAGCTACAACATGGATTAGAGGCAGGATGTCACCCAAGAGAGAAAGCGAGGGACAACAGAGTACCACAAGGCAGGGAAAACTGGTTATTGTCCTATGCCTCAACAGCTTTACATTTAAAGTGAAACAAATAATATTGATGGGTGTTATTCATGGTTATACATAAGGAACCTGTTGGCTGCATACCGTAAAAAAGCTAGGAAGAAGGCCGCGAGGACTCTTTTTTTTCTCCTTTATGAATTAGCATACACCTTAGAAAACAATCCATTTCATTATTTTAGAAAACACTGCTTTCCATCATCAACTATTTCTTCAGAAATGGTCTTAAGACATTAAATAATGTCATCGAAATTTTTTTAAAATTAAATGAATAGTCAAGTTGGCAGACAGAAAATGTATGAGAGAAAGATGAATAGGGGAAGAGCTACAGAATTTAGGGGATACCTAATGAATTCCAAAGGAAAGGAGACATGACAATGATAATTGTTATTACTCCTCCTCTCCTGGACCATGCTCCAAGTAGACACCCATTTTGTTTTGGGTTTTTTTTTTTTGGTGGGGAATACTTAGTCCATGCTGGAAGTCTCTACCTCTGTGCATCTCAGCTGGACATTTTGGAAGGAAAAGTGCCCCTTAGAATGAGAGAACAAGAATCTGTGTCAATCAACAATGCACCAAGGTAAGCCCTGCTGTCCTACTCACACAGTCTCCACTGTAATTCTATCCCAAGCAACCAGGGCTAGGGTGACGCCACAAGAGACACGTGAGACAGGCTGCTTCTCCAAAGCTGTCACAGTCAGGAGCAGTTAGAGGAAAGGAAAAAAGTTGTAACACGTGTAACATCCACATTAAGGAATATCAAATCAGAGCCAATTAGGACGACCACTTGGCACTCCAGGCTCATGCATATGAAAACGGATCCGCCATCAATGAGCAATAATGCATGGGATTTGTGGGAATGCTTTAACATCAATACATCAAAGATGCTGCTGCACACCTCCGTCTTTTTAATTCCCATTAGCTCACCCTTGTCTGGATGAAAAGCGCTCAGTGAATCCATTGCTTATGTTGAACTGTTTATATATTTTTCAAGTCCTGATTAGGCCATTAGTCACTGAGCATATTGCACAGTAAACTAGAGCAACTGCAATTATGCAACTTCCCAGGAACATACAGAGAGCATTTACAGTGAGAACACATTGCCAGCAATATGTGCAATGGAGATTATTTGTCAGCAATTTTAGGAACTGTGCACTTAAATGCCAAACGAAATATATGCGTGGCAGATAACAGAAGTTGGGGTGAGAAAACATGAACAATGGAAGTAGCGATGTCTACTATTCGAACTTGGGCAGAGCTATGCAAATGAAAGCTACCCTTTGCAACAAAGAACTCCCCATGAAACAGTTCCCAATGTTATCTTTTTCCCCTTTACAGTAATGTCCATAACAGCCTTGATATAATACAGCAACCAAAGGTAAAAAAACAAGAACGGAATCTTGAACTCATCCTTGGTTAACAACTTGTTCTTCAGAGCGCCCCTTCCCCCATACACCTGTCAACATCTGTATCTGAACTATCCTTCTCCTTTCTGCTATTTGTTCTCATTTTTCATTTTCGAGATCGGCAAAAACTTATTTAATTATATATATGAGGATTTCCCATTCAAAGTAATACAGAATATTTCTAGAAGAAAAAGAAAGACACACAGGAGAGTGGCATTTGATTTCATTTACCTGATGCTGAACCACTTTCACACACTTTGCCTGGGATAAACCAATGATAAATATTAGTGAAGTTTTTTTTTCAAGAAAATGTGCAAGTGATCGGCAACTTGAAACCTCCCAGCAGAGAAATGGGAAATGATGGACCATGAGAAATGGGTCAAAGCTTCTACATTTACTGTACAAGTAATAATATAAGCAAGAACCTTTCTAAGAGTGTTTTATAGTATTTTTCATGGCAAGACTCTTACTCTCTGGTCTGCTAATCCTCGCTTTCCTGCTTCTATTCATATACTTTATATGTATTTATTCGTTGAGTTATATATTTTAGCTGAACTTGGAATGACAGTTATTTTTAAGAGGCTGCCAACATGGGTCAGGAGGAACCTCAAAAACCTGGCTCACAGTGACTCTGGCATAAGGAGCCTTGACAGCCAAAACCAACCAGAAAGTTGATGAGATCCAGGTTTCCAAAACACTAGAGAAAAGGCATCTTTTGCTTTCTTTCATATGGCATTTCAAAAATAAAATAAAATAAACAAAAAAAGGTTATTTACCAAAGAGGACTCCATATTTTATAATGCAACCAATCACTTCCTTGTGTGTTCAGAGTGCAAATCCAGATGTCCGTATGTCAGCCTAGCTTCAAGAGAGATACAGCTTTCTTCACCTTAAACTGGGACAAGGTGTGGAAGAGACATGGTGCCCAATGGGCCAGCACACCAGAGGCATCCAACACGGCTGCTTTCTGAATTAACAGCCCTGAGTTTCTCCACTGACAGCCTTCCAAAACTAACTGTGGCTGTTAGGATAAAAAGGGCAGTTTCTCAGCTTCAGTGCCTTTAAGGTTATTTTAACTTTCCACCTCTGTTAGTTATCCTACAGGAACTTTTGACATAGAGCCCTCCTTCATATTCACAAGGCAGAGATGTTCAGAAGGAAAGTTTCTCACTCCTCATTAGGAAGTTGAAGACCCGAGTCCTTTGTCTTCCGTATTTTGGAGATTAAATTCAAGGTATGTGGGGACTACCTGAGAGCATTTATGACAGGTAGACTCCTGGATTTAGGATTGGGACAAACAAACTTTTCATATGAGTCCTTAAAGACAGACAGCGTTCTGTTTGAATTTTTGAACCCCATTCTAGTCCAAACATGCCTGGCGCCTAGTACCAGAGAGTTTCCTTCTCGGCAAAAGCACTGGAATCCCTTGCCATTTCGAGATTCCAGTGACTTTCCTTTCTGCTCCCTGTCTCCTTTCTCCTGAGGTATTATCTGTGCCCAGGCTGCAGGAGCGGAGGTTGTGCATCTGGTTGCCAAGGAGCTGTAAGTAACTCTGGCAGGGACATGGTTCATACCACACTTCTCCTCCTGGCCCCTCTGTGGTCTTGCATGATGACAGAAAATAGCCACTTTTGTCATCGTCTGTCTGTTACTCAAACACAGACTACAGGGCTGACAAATCCACCCCACGGTTGATAGTTTGAAGGCACAGGGACATCTAGAAGTCATCCTCAACTTGGGAGATTTTTTTCACTGTTATCTCCTAGTTTCTTCAATGGGGAAATGACACAAAGAAATAACCTTTCTTAGCTCTCCTCTCTATTCCCTTGGAAAGATCTTAGACTTGTCTAACACAAGCAAGCAGTAGTCCTCAGAGATAATCAAATTCATACCCCCTTCCCCATTCCCATTCTAAAGTTTCTCTTATTGGAAGCTCGGTGCCTTATTGGATTGCTTCTTACTGACCAAGGACAACTTTTTACAGAAATTGAAATATAGGAGTTAGAAGCGTCTTAAAGATCATTTGATTAGTGGCACCGTGAACTGAAACCATAGCTATTATAATACACAGATCCCTGGGTCTCACCCGATGCACCACGCAAGTCGTTGGCCCATTCAGTAAAGGCTGGTGGGAGACGTAGAGCTTTCCAGAGGTTTCTGAAGCCACATCTGAAAACCACTAGTATAATCAAACTTCCTCATTTTCTTAGGGCCCAGCGAAGTTAAATTATTTGCCAAAGGCCACACAACAGTTAATGACTGGCCTAAGACTTCAACACAGCTCCTGGTGTGCCAGACCAGTGATATTCTTCACCTGTCCTTCCTAAGTATTTAGTATTCAGTAATACCTTAATCATTTAGTTTCTGCTAATAAAGATAACATATTCTTAATGAATATATAATTCAATTTCTTTGAGCTTATTATATAACTTATAAATTTTTAGAGTCTCATATGCAAATTAAGTGTCACCTTTCTGAAATCAGGAGTGTTTTCTTAAAGGATCACGGGTTCCTCATGAATTCACCATCATATTCTAAAGGTGACAGAGACTTCCCAGGATACAAATCAGAAGCACAATGAATGAAATTTTCTTTAGGAAAATCAAGGAAATGGTCAATGAACTAACATATTTGTTCACTTCTACAAACAACACACACACACAACACACACACACACACACACACACGTTCAACTTGTGGCTCCAGAGATTACTTATTATGCAATAAAGAATTTAAATGCTTTCGCTGTTATGTCAGGTGAACGTATAAGTACACTGTAAGGTTTGTTCGCTTTGGTACTCCATTTTGATCATTAGTGCCATTTATATATTAACTTGTAATACAGACTGATAGTAAAATAATAAAACTGCATTTTGCTAAACTATTCTCAAACAAAGCCTTTGCAGAATGAGAGTGGCACCCACCACACTATCCCCCACCCCGCTTATTCAGAATGAGTGGGGCAGGGAGCACTGGGTTTTCCCTTTTCTGGTGAGGAACAATTGAATGAGTAACTGGTACGGGCACCAAAGGTAGTCCCCCCGCCCACAGAGGCATCTTGCACATTTTGAAAGGAATGAACAATACTGCTCTGCTACACCCACACCACACACAAAAACCACCACTTTTATATAGAATCTAGCAGTACTCCCTGTTAGAAGCTGAAAAAGAGAATACCGGTTTTTGTTCATAGTGAGATGTATCAAGGAAATATACTTTGTTAAATCTAATTTATATAGCTAAGATAAAATGTTTACGGGTGATAAAAAAAAGAAGTTCAAATTCACATCAAAACAAATCAGTAAACAGAGGAACCAATCATTGCTATTCGCTGTTAAAAGGTGAAACATTCTTCAAGCATTATGAAGTCCTGAAATAAAAACATAATTTCATAAAGTAAAAAGGCATTTTCTGTTCCAATAAATTCTTTTCAGAAAGCATTGGTTTAGCTGTACCAGTATATTTATTTTCTATCTCTGTTATATACAAACTTTTAATAATGGAATATTTCTAGGAACAAAAATTATGATAATTCATATAATTTTATATAAATTTTAAATATTTCTGATGACTTAAAGAACACTGTAATACAGAATTTCCTTAATTGACATTTCTGTATTTTTTAATAATTTTCCATACATGCATGCAAATTCACAAAAATGCAAATTCAAAAAAATTACTCAAAATATATTGATTTTAACTTTTTGATACTATATCTTAAAGGGCATATTGGCACAGGCAATAACATTATCAGTAATACTGCATTACACAGATTATATATAATCACCCTAAAATATATAACACAGAGTCTCAACTTAAAAGACCACACAGATTCTGATACACTTAATGTCTCCTTCTGAACTTCCAACCTTACACTTTTCTGAAGTAGTGTACATCCAGGGGCATTTCAAATTTGGTAACACACAATGAATTAGTGAATTATCTTAATAGTTCTTGTCCTAATTAAGCCAATAAGAAAGGCATCCATCCAATATTCCAACAGATAGCCACAGTTTTTGGTTATGTAATTAATCACCTCACAGGAGTCCACCTCAAAGGCATGGGACACACAGGTTTATGAGGATTATGCTGAAAAGAAATGTTACATAAGAGGAATTACTCAGGATAGGCTGACTTCCCCCGAAACAATGATTCTTGGCCACTAGAACCACTCAACAGTATACTCTAGGCTGGAAATAGAAAAGATTAAATAATATATTCATATGGGGAGCCGATTTTTTTATCAATAATAAGCAGAAAAACTTATGAGCATTTTAGGGCAAGATATTTTTTAAGCCATACAAATACAACCTCTCCAGACTTTTTCTTTAAAAAGAGTTTATTTGAAGACATAAGTGAAATCAATCAAATAAACAAGAAATATTTACTGAGATCCTTCTGTACGGCTAGGATTATGTTTCTAAGTTCCATGAATTTTCAGGATATTTAAAAAATTATTCAACTTTATAAAGTATTTTAATAAATAATGTAGTCTTCCAAAATGTGCATGGGGCTGTAATTCCATCTAGTTTCTATGATGACACTATAAACCTTGGATGGAATTACAGTCTTAATGTGAACAATCAGAGTGTGCTACTCCACATGCTCGGGGAATCCACAATGAACTCAACTTCTAAAATAATACCCACCAAGCCACTGGCATGTAATTACAACCAGGAAGCCAAGCTATCTGCTGGCTACTACATGAGAAATGTTCAACTGAAAGTACCACTCGCCTCACTGTAGCAAAAATCCATTTAATATATCTGAAAAACCTCTTCCTTTCCAAAATTAACTTTGTACTTTTGTGATGAGTAAATATCCACAAGGGTCTGCTTCATCGATGTGTTATATTTCGGTGATGTTGTATAAGACTGTCTGGATACTGCCAGTGAAACCTTAGAATCTTCTAAAATCACCTCCATACACTAAAAATGTAGACTCCGAAAAGCACAACATACAATGAAATAGGGAAAAAACCATGCACGAGAGCCCTACGAAATTACTGGCATTTCTTCTAATTCTTTGAGACTAGCCTGACATTTATTAGCATAAACAAAGCAAAGTGCCCTGTGTCTGGAAGAGGAAAAAAAAAAAAGATTTATCTAGAAAGATTAAACTTAAGATTGTAAAAAAATGAAACAAACCCAGAATTTCCCTGGGAAAATAGAAGACAATGACACTATGAATCAGCATTTTTTTTCCCAAGCAGCCTGGAATAAAAGAAGGAACACACATACACACTCACAAGTGGTGCAATAACAAGCACCATGAGGAATGAAGACAAAGGTATTTACAAATTTAATTATATATATTTGTATTTGGGACACACATGGATTCCTTGATCTTTTTACACCTTTACCATGCCTAACTTTATTTGATACTTATCGAAGTCACCAAAGCTCTATACAATCAGCATTGCCATAACAACCAGGAAGCAAAAAATAAATAAATAAATAAGTCCTCTGCCAGGAATCCTCACCAAACACAAAATATAAGGCATAAAGAAACTGTACTCTCAAATGGCCATTTTTAACACTATCATGCTTCTAATAGCAAAGGTATGTGACATTTCCACGAAAACCCAGCTCATCGATAGATCTCTTGTAGATTATGTGCCACTGGGTTCCTGTGTCACTAAATTCAGAATTTACTAATAATATTAGATCCTAAGTTTATTTCCAAGCTCCTGGGATTTGTGTATACCAAACCACAGTGGTCACCTAAATTAAAAAGTAGCAAGGTAGGAGATAGTAGGCAAAAACAAAATTGATAAATTTCCATGAGTATGAGACATACGATTTAGTGATGTAGTTTTTTTTTTTTGCTCAAAAAAACTTCTTGTTTCAAACAACAACAACTAAAAGACAAACATAATAGCTGTCTCTGTGGGGCTCCATACCTTCCTATAACTTGAGAAAACACACCTGGCACAAGTAAATAAAGAAATAAGTCTGAAATAGCTCTGAAGTCACAGAAAGAATAAGCAGAGATAGAGTTCTAAGTTCATCTCCAGAGGCAAGTTGGTACTAGAATATCAACTGAGTTTTACAGTTCAAGGCTGCCCTGGTTGAAGTCCTCTACCTCAATGACAGGCCAAACTCCCAACTTTGGCCTCCTCCAGAGAGCATCACCTAAATTCAGATGGTTAAATAAGTACCTGTTTAACACTGAAGGCTGAATAATTTTTGACATATTATAATATCCTGATGTACAGCCAGCTCGACTCAACAATTTATAATGGCAAGCCAAAAATATGAGGGTAATAGAGAAGAGAGGGAATTCTTTATATGTGTTTTCCAAAAAATATTCTTGGTGACATTCAATCTGCTTTCCTCCTGCTCAATGCCAAATGGAGCTATGTAAAAAACAATGCCATTCTAAAACTACCACTAAACTACTTTGTAAAATCAAATTTAATATTTTGAGATTCCCGCTAATGATATCCCTGGCAACTACCAAAAGCTGGTTAGATGACTCTCATTTTTCTAGGTGCTTTACTGCAAACGAACACGAAAATAGATATGCTTGGTTATAAGAATGCAGTGTGTGTGTGTGTGTGTGTGTGTGTGTGTGTGTGTGTTTAAACACACTACCTTTCCTTATGCATCAGGAATTTCCTTTCTGGCACATTTTAGAGCAAATCGAGACAATACTTACTCTTTGACAGATTTGTGAATCAGGCAGTGCTACAGGACTGCAAGCATTGAGCCTGCTTTAAGTGACAAGAAAACAAGTTTACTACCTGGGGCTGTTCTATCCCAGATGGAAAAGAATGAAAAAGAAGATGAATTTTATTAGCAGTTAAAAAGTTTTTTTTGGATAAATTCCTCATTGTTTCCTTATTTGAACTTTTTATCCACTACAAGAGAGGGAGATGAAACAAACAAACAAACTAACTAACTAACTAACAAAGGGACTATTCAGGATTCCTTAGGGAACATGGAGGAATCTAGTTATTTTTTAAAAGTATTATTTGTGCTCTGAACTGATAAACTTTACGAGGAAGAAGATGACCCTGATTGAGTTTGACCATGATCTTCAGTGCTCATCCCTATCAGCAACATGACTTTCTCCAGTCTATATAGCCCAGTACTGTTATGTCTCCACTGAGAAACTAGATACATGAAGAACATTTATTTATTCACATTACCAAAGAGATTAACTTCAGAGTTATCCTGAATATTTTACAGCTCTCTAGCAGTCCCACTTTCTTCACAGGTAATTAACCTCTTGATGGGCTTAGAGTAGCAACAGTGTTAGAAGACACAACATACCAATGATAAGTCATAAACCAGGAGAGAAGATAATTGGAAAAAGATTTCCAAGCTCATTGGAAAATATATTTGCAATTACTGAGAAAGAGTACACTCAACTTTTCAAGGACATATGAATCACAGAATTGTTGCACTGGCAGGGGCCTTAGAAAATCATTCTATTTCAACTTCTGATACTAACAATAAGAAAATGGAGAGACAAAGAGAGTAAGTGACTTGCCCAGACATATTCAACTCAACACAAATTTTGTTAGTGCTGCCTAAAGTGAGACAGGACAGCACAGCATGGCTCATTCTTTCCCATGCAGTCCCCTTTGTAAATCATGCTGGTGCAGTTCAAACAACCCAGGCCCCCTGCCCTTAGCTCACCGGATTACACTTTAGGGAAGGACTAGGAAATAACGACTAAGCTCTGAAAACTGAAAGCGAGACAAAGGAAAACGGGGAGGTAAGAAGGGAGAGAATAAGAAGAGTCAAAGACAATTTGTTTTAGTGCTGGCAAACACTACTCGCGCCTTTCATTACATTTAAGTGAGTGATGAAATGATGTGATACTTCACGTATTCTGTAGTAACGAGGACAGTTTGGGGCCAGAATTCCATTGTAGGTGTCACAGAAATATTCCTTTGGAACCAGGTCCCAAATCGTCATTTGCTCCTTTCATCACTGTCAACATTAGGTATAGTGGCAAAGCTCCCTGAGGGTAGGGACCATCTCTGCCTTGTTCTCTATTATATTCCCTACACCTAGGGAATAAATACATGGCACAAAGTGAGTACTCCACAAAATTTACCAAAAGAATAAATAGAAACTCCTAGGAGGAATGAAGAAGAAATATACACAGTTTGTTGAAAATACATATGCGTATTATCATTTTCTGTAAGAAGAAAATGAATACCCATTTAAAATTTAAAAGAACGTTAAAAGGGGAATTTTTTTGTATTAATAAAAAAGGTGAGGTACGTTAAAAATGTAAAGCACCTATTAAGCAGTAACCATCATCACATCTATTATGTAGGTACCTTAATTAAGTGGCCACTGTATTTTCTAGTGAGCTCAATCTGTATCAGATAATTGACCTGTTTGCAACCACTAAAATCAACATTTTTCTCTCTGCTTTTAAATTTGAACCTCTACCTTAGCAGCTGTATTACAGTCACAAACTATATGGCAAATAATTTGGATAATGCCTTTGGGTTCTCAGACAGCTTGCTAGCTCTCTGATAAAATACTACCAGTAGGTAGAATAGTGTTAACAAACATAACTGTAAAATTTTCCTATTTTAAAAACTCAAGAAAGACAATTAGATCCAATTAATACACACAAATTTGCACAATGGGAAGTAAATACGAATAGCTTATTCTTGAAAAACTTTTAATATGGTTTCGGCCATTGTGAATGCAGAATAATTATAATAATAGCAACAACCACTTTAAAAATAGAGGCTATGGAGTAATCACTGTGTGAAGTGCTTTACATATATCTCATTTCATTCTTACGACGACATGAAATATTCCCTATTTTTGCTTTAGAGATGAGAAAACTGAGACTGAGAGGCTAAGTGAGGTGCCCAAGATCTCAATTTGGCAAGTCTAGGTTCGAAATCTCAGTCAGAATGATCCCAGACCTGGTATACAGGCAGAGATCTTTATAAACAGCAAAATAGCTACAAACACATCTCTTGATTTATTTAAAATCAGTGTTAGCTGTACACTGAGCAGTCATGTGACATAATGGTTAGAGCCTAGGCTTTGCAGCTGAAGCTCCTAGGTCCAAATTTCAGCTCTGCTACTCTCGAGCTGCATGCCCTAACCTCTCTGTGCCTCCATGTCCTCATCTCTAAACATGGGAATCATAATGGTACCAAGAGAACCGATATCTACCGCCGCATAGGGCTGTTGTGAGGATTAAATGAGTTGGTACACAAAGAAAATACAGTTTGCAGTAAAAAACATTACCATGTGCAAATGCTTAGTATCCTCTGGAATGCTAAAAAGAACATTAAATTTGGAAGCAAGGGCCTCGGGTATATGACCCAATCGAAGATACTTAAACTTTCTGAGCTTCATTTTCCTTATCTGCAAAAACAGGATGCCAGCTGCCTTGCTTCTTTCCCAGGAGTGTCATAAGAAACAAGTAATAGAAGACAAGGTATGTGACAGCACTTTGGAAACTAAAAAGTGCGGAATATTACCACATCCATGTGAATAATTACGATCGACTTTTAGCCTCTCAAAATCAAAGAGGTCATCTTTATTATATTCTCTACTGCCTGAAAATTTAACATTAAGCATCGGATTCAGTCTTGACACTGGACTGCCTATAATAATAGAACAAATCCCCGGTCATTCAGGACTCGATCAAACGGAACTCTATTAACTACCTCCTTCTGTACACCCACCGTGAGAAAGTAATTGATGTTCATCATGACCCCAAAGCTCTTCAAGACTCTGAAGTACCTTCAGGGAAAGATTAAATTATGTTCAGCCTAGTTTATTATGAAGTGTATTTAATTATACTCAAATTCTTTGAAAATTGGTGACCTAGGAAAAGCACAGAGAGTAAGTCTCAGGTTCTCTGGTAACTGGAAGCTGCTTCTCACCGTCCCACCCTCAATCACCCTTTATCAAAGTTTATCGTAAAATACAGCCCATCCTGGGGGTAGGAAAATTTGGGAATCCAGCACATTAATTATAAAAGTCAAAAGAATTTGGCTCTGCGTAATCCTCAAGGACCACTAATGTGCAGAAATAGTAAAGTCAAAATCTTGAAACAATGAAAAATTTAAACTACGCAAGAGCCCTACATATTTCAAATATGATTTTGGTTTCGCTAATGAATTTAAACATTTGAACAAGGAATAGCAAATATACCATTAAATATCTTATTATCAGTACTTAGAAGTGTAAAAACAGATAAATAATAGTGAATATTATGTTCCTTAGAGTGGGAAAATAATATTTTGTTTGTAAGTTAAGCTTTGTTCCCTGTTTTAAAGAAATTACATGTATACTAATAAGGAACATAATATGTAAAAGAAAAAAGTTACACTGTATTACGGTTGTAAAAGTATCACTACTTGCCTTTCTTAAAATTATTTCAATGCTGTTATATTATCTTCTCCAATGAAAAATGGGGCACAAATGTGTGTCTTAAGTACCACATTTCAGTGTTAAGAGAAAAATAAGTGGTCGTCTATTATAACCTTCTCTTCAGTATATGGCTTCCCCTGGAGAACTCCTGAGAAGGGGGTCCTCCCACCTCTGCTTGAACATCTTGGATGACAGAGGTTTCATTATTTTGTCAGTCAGCTTGTTCTATTTTTAGGCAGATGTGATGTTAGAACATCCTTCCTCAAGTGGAGTTTAACTCTCTTTACCTTTTACTTCCCCCCTGTTCTTAGCTCTTAGCTGGGCCTTCTGGAACCACTTCAGTCAGTGATTTCACTTCCCATCAGGCCCTTCGCTAGTCCCACTCATCTTATCCATTAAATAATGACCTGTTTCTACTCACATTTTTCACTATTATCCTATAAGCCGCGTTGGCCATTCTTCATAATCATGTACTACCAGCTGAAGGGGCTCTCAGGCACCAAAGCTCTGTGGAGACTATGATTGCAAAGTCCTAGGGACATTATGGCACTTGTGGACTTTCTTGGGACTCAGCTATAAGACACACTGTTTGTATAAGAAATATATTCTGAGTTCAAGGATCAGACTTAGAACCTCTCTGGAAAGAATCCATTATAAATCACTGCTTCTACTTTGGGAGAAAATATGTTCACATTAAAAAAAAAAAAAAACCCACGAGGTATAATTTATCACTCTGTATTTTTACCTATCTCATGAGTCAAGTATTTTGGTATATGCATAAAAAAACCACAGCTCCTCCTCCCTCCGTTAAAAGAAGCTGCCTGGAAGTAGAAGTGACAGAGCTAGCAAACCCATACTATTCAGATGACCATCTCTCCTCTGCTTCCTGGGATTTCTCTAAATCACAGGTCTCCAAGGTGTCTCCACCTAAGTACCCCAACACACCAGCCAGGCATGTGGGGCAAGAGCAGAGCCCTGAGCCCGGCCTGGGCCTGAGCTTGCTTCTGAAGCTCCCAGTCTATACACCTAAGAGGTGTAGTAAACAATGAAGTTCTATAAAATGTCTTATCAAGCTTCACCTTGAATCATGAATGGTCCAAGCAGAGAAGTGACCATATGTATTTTTATTATTTTATCCAATATCCATTTAGAATGTTACTAAATTTTTTAAATGCCATGCATACTGACAGCCCTGACTTTATATATTAATGTCCTATTTAAGCTTGCACGGTCCTCCCCGAATCTCTTAGCCCCCACCACTCAGAACCTGGCTATGACTGCCTTGGGCCAAACTGAGCAGGTGGGGAGAGCAAGAGGTTAGAATTAAGATGTACAATTCAGCCTAGTAATTGTATAAGCTTGGTTATCCAGTTTCCCTTACATTTACAATAGATCAGATATAGGCAAATGAGAGTAGCAGTAAGACATGACAATAAGAAAAGTGGATAAGACAGAGGCCATGGCATCAAGAAGAATTATGAGCTTCTGGGACATCATGACTCTACTATATCAGTGTAATAACTTCAGAGAAATGACAATTAATCTCCAAGAAAAAAGTTAAATTATGTTCACTATACTGTACTCTATTTAGGAAACTTTATACCATATTTTATAATGATTTCTGCCTGAAAATGTTGAGGGTTTTTTTTTCTAACAATGTCAGTGCTTGATGTCTTTAAATGTTCTGAGTAAATATACTATCTGGAATTAGTTAATTCCAGGAGTAAACAAAATTAAATATTTAAATCTTTACTAGAGAACTTTGAAGTAAGAACAAAGTGAATAATCATTAAGGAACTCTAAAGAGTTATGATTTTGTATTTTCTTGTGGACGAATTTTTCAAGCAAAGAAATAAATTTACTTTCTGACCTATTGGTCAAAGGTCCAGCTGTCATAAAGCCATAGGCTTAGATGGACCAAGAGAGTTTTGAAACCTCTCTCAAAGGAATAGTGGAAAAGAGTTTTCTCATTTTTAAAAGAAAGGTAGTTCTGACCCTAAAAGCTAAGAGAATAAAAAGACTAGGGGCTTTTTAATGCAATTAATTCTCATCTCTTTTCTCTCTTAAACATCCTTGCTATATGGACAGGATACTTCCATTGGTAAGAGTTTTAAGGAAATTCTGGCGAGGTGCATTTACTCCTCTGAGACACTGCACTGGAGTGCCACCAACCTTGCCATATTAAAATGGAAACACCCCAGCGAGGCAGGGAACAGGGAGATTCCAGACTAACATACCTACCCATGCATTTTCTTTTAAGTGGATTTCAATAACAGCACATACATTAGGTAATTTTGCTTCAGATTATACATTGGGAAAATTCTTCGGCACATTATTAGTATCTTATCAAGTATTAAGGACAAACTAATTCTCAGTACAAGTTAGTCTGTTATTACCAAACTGTTAAAATCTCCACTTTTTTAAACATCTGTTGACTTTTTCCCCCTTGGACTCTTCCCTAAGGCCCTTCTCAGGCTTTCTATTGCCTTCAAATCCAGTTATTGAGATGTTGTTTAGAAAAGAGCTGTTTATTCATCTCTTTAAGAGCACTTCTTCCATTCTTTTTTTGCACTAAAAGTTGTTTTTATTAGCTTTTTTGCATTTTAAACCACTTTCGTGCACACAGACTCTGGAAAGTTAAGCCTAATTTTTTCCTTTTTTAAAATTCATTTTTCTGGTTTTTTCTCTACAGTTGCGCCTACTTCCCCTCCCACCCCCTCACCCCCTCATCCCCCCATACACACACACACACACACACACACACACACACTAACACACTCTCCAAATATATCATAAAAGAGACAAAACTCTCACTGGGCATAATCCTCAAATGTGTTTAAGTTACTCCAGTGCTGTTCTCTCTAGTTACATGACCATACTGCCTTCCCAAAGCAACCGAACCTTTCTTTCTGCTGAATTTTTAAAATACTTCTAACAAGACCAAATATGTATTAAGCAACATAAAATAAGTCTCTTCAGAACACCTAAGTACAAATAAATAATCAAATCCAGATAGCCAATCAGTACTGTTCTCACCCATAAACAGCCATCCCACCCCTCTTCTCCACTGGTGGGAAGAGATCCACCAGGTTCTGGAAAGCTTGGCCCAAGGAACAGAACGAGGTCCCTTCTTGGGTCTATACTGCCACTCTGCAGACACAGCTCACCCACAAGGCTTTCCCATTGCTAGAAGCACCAGGAGAGAGAATTTGCCCATTCCAACCAACCTTTTCCAAGCCGCAGCAAAAAATAACACAACAGAGGTGACAAGGGAAAAAAAAGTGGCCAAGAGTTCAACCTCTCAGTGATTAACTTTTCACCTCCTACATTGCAGATTGACTGTGATCATTATTTATTTGAGCAGAGCCTAGGACCTTCAAGTCTAAACACATCACTATCACGAGCGACTCTCACTGAAGGACTTCACTGTATTAACATGTGAGAAAGCTAGAACAAAAATTTGTTTGAGCTGCCTACAGAAAGGACTAGCCACTCCCTCTCTCTCCCACTCTGACTTCCAACACCTAAGAGGTGATGCTTCATTGTTCTTAGTCTATACTTAACACAACATTGGGCTTGTTACCCAAATAAATCTTTCTCTAAAGAGGATTAAAACACCTACATAGCTATGGCACTCTTGCATTCACCTTTAAAAACTGTTTGGCAGATGTGTACATATTTTCCATGGTATATGGTAATGATGTTTAGTTTAGGAAGTTTTTTGGCCTTTTTGAAATATGAGAACAATTAAGTTGAAAAAATAAATTTTCAAGACCAACCCATTTAAAAGGTAATCTCCATAATAAAAGAGGATTGTAACTGAAGCTAAAAAGCTGTGCCCAATGAAGAAAAAAACACAAAATCAGGAGTCTCTGGAGAGCTGGTGTTTCCAGCTTCAGCCCTTATACAAACAAGCTGTATATTAAGGGCTGGTCATATCATTTCACTAGGCCTCAGATTGCTCATCTGTAAAATCAAAACATTAGGTTAGATTTAAGCCCTTTCAGCTCTAAAATTCTGATTCTATGATTGTCCTTTCAATTCAATAAAATATGCTGCTTAATACTGCCTGCTTTTTTCAATGAAGCTAATTTTTTTAAAGGTAGAAAAGCTCAAATATGTCAAGAAAATATAACCAGAAAAAAAAATTTTTAATTAACTTTGTGCAACACAAAGCCTGTCTAGACATTAATATCTGATCTTCCAAAAAAAGTCCCATTTTGGTTTTGTTATGCAATGTTCAGTTCACCTCTAGACAAGAAATATTATGTGCCTGTTAAAAATTCATCAGCATTTGCTGTTATGTTGTATTCAAGGGTTCAGTAGCTCCACAGCAAGAAGAAACTTCTCTATTACTCACTATTAAACTGCATTTAAAAGACCAACAAAACAGCTCAGAAATAAGCAAGCAAAATCTTGCTGTCATCCGTCTGAAACTGTTACAAGTTACAAGCTAATCTCAGATTCTGTGACCTTACCACCCAACGTTTTACAAATTGAGTAACTATTTCCCTGTCAGTCACCACTAACATGACAAAAATAAAAATGAAAGGGGAACGGGACACTGTTAGTTAAGAGTAGGTGAGGATTAGAAAGGAGGAGAACAAATGTGTGTAACAGAATTCAGAGGCAGATTCCAAGCCGGCTTCCGGGAGGGCTGAAGTCAGAAACATGGAGATGCTGCTGCCGTTTGTTTATTCACGGTTTTTTACCTTTGGCTCCTTAAAATGAAGTCTAAAAACTGTTTGTGGGTCATAGTAAAGAGAGTTCTAAAGCATAATGTGACTTCCAGGGAGAGCTAAGCCAGACCACACTGCGTGAGCCAGCAGGGCAGATACTGAAAGGTGATAAGAAGAAAAAGAGGCACTTGTTTTTATTAACATAAGACCTCACCAACTTCCTTAGACTTCCCCAAATGAAATGTCAGCCTCGCATGATTTTGAATAAGAATCATCTTTGCCCCTTAGAAGAAAAACATTCAGAATTCAGTACTTGACCACATAGATTTTGCTCATCAACATTTAAAAAAAAAAGTAAAATTCCCAGTAGGCAGCAACACAGTACAGTTTAAAAAATAAAATTCTCAATCTGTTCAGGATAAAACATGGTACTTAAAATAAACTGAATGACACCTAAAATGATCTGCTGAATGAAAAGAAAAGCTATTCAGAGTCAAAAAATAAATTATTATTAAGTGATGGAGGCTTACTCTGTATTCTCACTCTCCTCTTTAAATACATTTTTTTGAAATACAAGTGGCAGGCAGTTCACGCATCTCAGCTTCCCTAATTATACAAACTCCAGGGTCTTTCCTTGACTTTCCTTAAGGCTGTTCCCCACTGTTAGTCAAGCTGGTAATTTAGACAGGCTCTTGGGAGCAAGGTGCTCAACCCTTTAAGAATGAGTGCTGGCAAAGATTGGGAATGTTACTTCTCTGTATCTGGGGTACAGATGAGAAAACACTCCTGTTCTGCCTCTATGGTTATGTTTCTGCTGGGTGTACATCCTGCTGTGTTCTGGACGGCCTCCCCACGTCCGTTCCTGGCTGACAACGTGATCAAAAGAGGGCAGGAGAGGAGGGCCAAGTTTAACCTTACCAGGAGATCGGATTGTCTGGTGCTTGCCGAGCAAAAATCCCGAGATACCAGCTGAATCCCGGCCATTTACAGAGCAGCACAAAACTAGTCCTGTTCCTTTTACTGCTGCAGTTGCCATGGCCGACCCAAACAATAAACCCCAGCTCCCCCGTCCTACAGCTTCCTAACCGTCTCCCACAGACTCCAACGTGGGTAGGAGAAGGTGAAAACTGCTCACTGACAAGAATTTAGAAGCTGGAAAGGATTGAAAGGCGATCTAACAGGCAGATCAGCCCTGAGAGTATAAAGTCGTACTGCAGACATTCAGCTGTTAGCTGCAAGGCTCTGCTTCCCTGAGTTTTCACCTAATTTGTAAGTGAAAAACAGATCTTAAGAAGGAAAAGAAACTAGCTAAAACCCCAACTTGGGAAAATGACTAATCACCTTTAAACTTTGGTTTCACTGCAATCAGCAAAACAAATGGAAAAAAAAAAAGAAAAAGAAAAAAAGACAGCAACATCCTGGCTATAGTAATATCTGAACAGAGGCAAGACAGGAGTGAAGGCCAGCGTCTAGGCCATGAACGATAAACGCCAGGACTAGCACAAATGTTGTGATTTTCTTATTTAAGACAAATTCCTGTTTGAAGACACCATTAAAAAAATGCAGACACAGAAACCACACAAAGAAAGAAAAAAAAGAAAGACTATCCTAAAAATAAACCACTGGTGAATTTTTTATAATACATTTTGAAACTAAAGACAGTCAAGTGCACGGGACTCAGAGGATGGAGCACCTAGACTCTGGACACAGCTCAGCCACTGTCCGACTGAGCAAGTCATTGACCCTTCCAGCCATTTGTTTCTTCATTTAATGGGTGGGAGTAGGGGGTAGTGGTGGGGGTGAACCATCTCTTAACTCTCTTCCAACTCTAAAATTCTCTTTATAACCTCGATGTACAGTATTGCAACTAGGTTTGAACAAACTTATATGAATAAGACATGGAGACTAACATCTTAATTCTAACAGTGGTGATGCTGGGCCTTGGGGTGATACTTCTCTCAATTTGCTTAATTTGGGAAATTTGTGCCTAAAATAGAAATTACAACTATAGGATAGTGGTGACATATAACATTGTGAATCTACTTAACATCACTGAATCGCAGTAAAAATGGTTAAAATGGCAAGTTTTATGCTATGTATATTTTACCACAATTAAAAAATAATTAAATCTATATAAGGGGGAGCAGAACTGGGATGGAGCCCGCATTGTTCGTACGAATGTTTTAGAGTTCACCATAAAAAAAATGGAGTTTAGTTTTCATTTCCTATCTAATTTGGTCTCTGGCATCTGCTAAGCACAGTTTCCCCTTCCACTCAGGTTTGAGAAAGATGGCTTATTTGCTCTTTCACAGAGCAGTTCCTTAACTCCCTTTGCCTCTTTCTCCCCTTCCCCACGAAAATTGGCTGTCAGTCTACAGAATCAGTCAAGTGCTACAAATCACTACTAAAAGCTCCTGTGATGCACTCCCTCTAAGAATCTGTACAGATCAAAATCTCAAGTGCTTACTTGCCTAGGGAATGCTATAATGTGAGGTGTTGCTTCTTTTTAAAGAATAAAAAACAGATGCTCTAACTTGATGAAAGCAAATGTCCTTTCAACACATCTCTTCTCTAGTACTTGAAACTCTTACCAACAAGAAGTGCTTCCCACACTCAGTTTGGTAGTTTCTGCACTTTTTATTTTTTTCTTTGAACTTGCAGTGCAATGTGATTCTACACCTGGGGTAAAATGACTCCTTAGGGTGAGCCTTCTGAGGATGCCCCAAACCAGAGCTGCTTGAATCCAAGCGTGACACCGGTGGATACTGTCTCCCTACGTCAAAGTAAAAGTAATTCAATTCTTTTTGATAATCTTTACATAAAGTCTCGAAGTTACATACACAGGCTTAGTCATTTCCAAACTTCTGCACAAATATATACCTAAGAACATTTCTGCCTTGCTCTCGAAGTACTCTAGCATGAACTAACTAAGGGGGAGGGGGAGGCAGTGCAGAAGTGAATGGAGAGGTATAATCTTAGCCCTACTGGTACTCGGGAAGCCTCATAACCTCCCCAGGCCTCTTCTCTCATCTGTGAAATGCATAGGAAAAAAATAATAATAATCCTAAAATCTCGACAAGTTGAAGCACTCTGTGAGTCTATATGATATGTACATGACACAACTGCCCACAGCAATTTACATAGCAAGCCAAAATCAAGGTAATGAGCTCATGCTGGGGCTGGAGGGATCAAGGGAAAGTAGGGACCAGCTGGTGAGTAATGAAATTCATGTTTCTGGATTCCAGATCTACCTAAAGCAATTATTAATTCTACTATTTTGCCTGGCCCCATATTATGTTCTGGGAAGATACCTAAGGAAGTCTGGACCCGAGTGAGGCAACTATAATAGGCAGAGACTGAAATTGATTTATGGAACAGAATAAAATCAAGTAACTTAAACATCTAATTCAATTCTTTCATTTAGTAACAGGCAGGCGGCAGAGGCCGCTCCTGAGGTTTAGCCCTGTTTATCCAAGTGTATGTCAGACCTCTGTCTGGAGGCCCCACTCAGTTCTTCTGCTGGGTCCCCCAAATTAGTGCTGTCATGTCTACTCAGTTACCTAAACCAGAACTCTTCCCTCTCACTCACCTCCAATGTCTAATTAGTCATCACATCCTCTAGATCCTGCCTCATTAACATCTCTCTAGTCTGCCCACTCTTTCCATTCTGTCACTTCAAACGACCACCACGAGCTCCTGAAAACAAAGGGCCAGTCTACCCTGATCCACGCAGGATCCGCAGCACACAGACCGGTGATTAGCACAGGGTTAGGTACTCCATGGTTGGTGAATAACACTCCTCTGACACCTGAATTTCTATAATTTTCCTCTCTGGTGCCCCCGCCCACTACCTGGCCCCTCATCATGTCCAATGCAGAGCACTCGAAAATGAGATTTCTAAAACACACGCTTGAGTTCTCACATTTCTGCTTAAAGTCCTTCAATGGGTCTGCATTGCATTCTAGATAAAACCCAAATTCCTGGGTTTGGTGCACAGGCCGCTCCTAATCTAGTCTTCGAACCTCTCCAGTACTGTCAGGCCTGCCTCACTTGGGTCCTACTGATCTGCCTGTTGCCCTTTCAGCCCATCCATATATCATTATGTGCTTTTTTTTTGCCTTTCTTTGCACATGCTATCTAGATGACTCGGCACATCCTTGTCTAAACCACTCTTAAGTCTAAAGATTAGTCTAAAGGACACATTCTGAAAATCTTCTCTCCTCCCTTTCCCCCACCCACCCCAGTCAATCTGATTTAGATGCCTCTTTTCTGTGGTTCTGTAACACACAGGTATCATAAAGCTTACTTAATACAGAATAATAGTTAAATTTTTTGTCCATTCCAAGCACTAGAGGCCAAAGATCATATCTTATCTGATGCTTTAACCTCAGAACCTAGAGCAGAATTTGACATATAAGAGGTATTCAAGAAATTTTTGTTGAATTAATGAAGAATGAAGAGAAGCACTAAGAGAGAGAAGGAGGGAAGAAGGAAAGGGATAGGAAAGAGGAAAGGGAGAGGAAGGGGGCGAGGGAGGGAGGGGGAAGGAGAGCAGGGGAGGGATAGAAGAAAGAAGGAAGGGAGGGAGGGAGACAGAGAGATCAAAAGAAAGAAGCCCTGAAAGGATTAAGTGCTTTTCAAAATTTTAGTCAGTTCTTGTCAAAACTGGGGTAAGAATCCAGGCTTCCTAATTCTCTCTGATGGATCTTCTTCCTCCAGATCCATCCTATAAATGTTTTTTCAAGGATCTCTTTCTCACTCTATCACCTTCTGCTAGAAGACTTCCTATAGTTTTACTAACTACTCTCAAACCCCTATCTCCTATCAGCTCTAGACATATATCTAATTATCTTCTACCTTGACGTCCCATTGGCAATTCAAATTAAAATAACAAGGAATAAAATAATTAACATTTCCCTTTGCCCCCAAACACACACACAAACCAACCTTTTAATTCAACTGTAGCCATTTGTACAGTCACCTGGGACAGCAATGTAGAAGTAGTTAGCATCCGGCTTTTTAAAATTATCACTTCTCACCAGGTTATATGCCATGCAGTTTACATGTTTTACCTCATTTAACATTGCCAACAGAACTCCGAAAAGAAATCATGTAACTGGAATTTGGAAGGGAATGGGGGAATAAAAAGAAGCACCATCAACTTATTTTCCTTTCGCACTCCTCAAGTATAAACATACCAAGACCTACTGGTTATTCCACCAGTCCTTCCACTCTGACTGCCACTGACCTATCGTGGACTCTCCTAAACTCTCCTGAACTGTCTGTTACAACAGACCCCCTAGATGGTATCCAACATCAGCCCCACTCCCCCCACCATCAATCAATTCTATCCTCCACTTTGCCAGAAGAAAGAACATTCTAAGAGTACAAGTTGCTTCTGGTTCCAAACAAGAAGGGAAGATTGCACAGGTTGGAAGGTGGTGCATCTTAGAGTTTTGCCCCATTAACTAACATAAGTATTCAAGGAAATTCTTGAAGGAAAAAAGGAGGTTAAGTTTCAGGAAGGGGAAAACTGGGGAAAATAGAAGACTGAGACAGGAGAGACCCAATAGTTACGAGGCGGGGAGTGACTTCGAGAACAACGAAGTTACTGGTAAGTTTTAGAGAAAACTAAGTTGACATTAATATAAAGGTAAGTACTATAAGAATAAAATAAAATGTATTCTTTTAAAACCAGCAAAAGAAAATTCAATCTATCCTAAGGAAGGAAAAAAGTGGGTTGTAAAAAAAAAAAAGCAAAAAGAAATGGCAGTAGAAAATATTAAACAAGGCTAAAAAGTCTTAATAAAAATAATTATAATAAGTATAGTTGGGTGTGAAGTTGCTAATCAAATAACAAACTAGTACTGCATTTAAACTACACATAACATGTAGGGAAAAAAAAACAGTGACCCATTTAAAATGGAAGTATAATAACACAGTCGAAAATAGGGATTTAAAAAAAATAAAATATGAACAAAAATAAAGACAAAATCCAGGCTCACACTTTTAATATCAGACAAACAAAATGTATGGTAAAAAGCATTAGAAATGACCATGAGGGATATCATATACTGGAAAAAGAAAAAAACACATATGCATCTAACAAAATGGACTGAAAATATTTACAGCAACAACTATGAAGAAATCAGAAATCAAAAATGTAGTTAGGAAACAAGAAAAAAAAGGGACGCTTAAAAATTCCCCATATTTCTGGGAATTAAAATACTTACTAGTGAATAACCCTGGATAAAATGAAATGGAAATTACAAAACATTGAGTTAGTAACAATAAAAGTATTACATATCAAAATTTGTGCTGTGCAGCTAAAACATGAGGATTCACCTTGAGTCCTTGGCCAATTGAACAGCCTACAGCTGTTGTGGCCAGATCCCTATCAGTAGACTGTAAACAAGGAGAATTACCAGAGTTAAAGATCCATTTCATAATAAAATTAAAGGGTATAGTCATTAGGAAGATGTTACAATCCTAATAAGAGAAAAGAAACATTTTAAATCAATGATCTAGAAAAAGGAGAGCAAATTAAACTCCAAGGACGAACAAAGAAGGAAATAATAAAGAGAAGAAATCAATGAAACAGAAACAAGCAAACAGTTCATTCTTTGAAAAGATTAATAAAATTAATAAAACTCCTAGCAAGACTAATCACAAAAACAAGATGAGGAAACAAAATAACCAACATTAGAAATGAAAAAGGGAATATCACTACAGATCCTATTGCCACTAAACATAAGAAAATATTATAAACGACTTTATGCCAATAAATTTGACAACTTAGATGAAATGAACAATTTCTGTATTTCGAGAAAATATAATTTACTAAAAACATAACCAAGAATAAACACACAAAAAAAACTGAATAGTCAACAATCTGTTAAGAAATTGAATTCTTTATCAAAATCCTGGGCACACTGGTGCTTAAAACTGTTCTTTCTCCTGATTGTGGTGGTAGTTACGTGATTCCACACGTGTTAAAACTCATACTACTGGACATCAAAAAAAAAAAAAGGACATTTTACTGTATGGCAATATTTTTAACTGAGTAATTTTTAGGACCTTTGCACAAAGAAAACTCCAGGCCCAAATAGTTTCGTTATTCAATTTCGCCAACTATTTTAAAAATAAATAAAATCTTATAAAAATTCTTTCAGAAAATAGTGTAGACAGAAACATTCCACCACACAATTTATGAGACCAGTATAATATCAACATCAAAACCTAGTAAATACTATACAAGGAAAGAAATATAGACAAATATTCTTAAAGAACACAGTTGCAAAGATACTAAACAAAATATTAGCCAAAACCCAGCACTGACTGAAAAGAATAATACATAATGATAACTTGTTCTTGTCCCAGGAACTCAAGGTTGGTTTAACATTTAAAATCAAAGTAATTTACCAGATAGAGAAGAAAAACTACATGACATCATATTAAAGGCAGAAAAGAACTGCACAAAATTCAATGTTCTATTGCTGATAAAAAATAAAATAAAATAAACATCTCTCAAAAAGTTAAAAATAAAAAGAAACTTCCACAACTCAATATGGGCTAAAAAGCTTACAGTTTATATCATACTTAATGGTGAAAAAGTAAATTATTTCCCCTTAATATAAGGAGCAAGGCATGGTTATCTACTCTTGACAATAAGTCCATAAGATACAAGGTCAACGTACAAAAATCAATTGTATTTCCTTAACTAAAAAAATTAAATTTATTATAGTATCAAAAAACACAAAACAGTTAAATTTTACAAAAGACATACAATGCCTCCGTACCAAAACAGAGAATTAATACTGAGAGATATTAATAAGTAACATAACAAAGAGATATGCTATGTTTTTGGACTGAAAGTTTTAATATTGCTAATATGTTAATTTTCCCAAAATTATCTCTCAACTCAATGCAATCCCAACAAACTTCTAAATTTTTTTTTTTTTTTTTTTTTTTTTTTTTTTTACTACAAGTCAATTCTATAACTTATATGGAGCTCTAAAGGAGCTGGAATACCCAAAACAATCTTGAAAAAGAATGACAAAGTTACCTCTAACTCATGCTACCTGACTTACCATAAAGTTATTTTTAATCTTATGGTATTGACATGAGTATAGCATGCAGATCAATGAAATGGAATAGACAGTTTTGAAATAGAACATATACAGTCCATTGATTTTTGACAGATACTAAGGTAGTTTGATGATGAAAACATCTTTTCAATAATTGTTTTATACATTTAAAAATATGAAAAAATTTAACCTTGATCCCTACCTCATGCCATACATTAAAATTAATTTGACATGGGTCATAGACCTAAATGTTAAGGCTAAACTAAAATGCTTCTGGAAGAAAACATAGAAGAATATCATAATAACCAGAGGGTAGACAAAATTTTTATAAAGTCAAAAAATATTTATCTTAAAAAATGACAAGTTAGACTTCATTTAAATTTAAAACTGCTTATCCAAAAACACAGTTACAAAAATGAAAAGGTAAGCCAAAACACTGAGGAAAATTTTGAAATACATATAACTGACAAAGAACTCATATTCAGAATATATAAAGAACTCTCACACATCAAAGAAAGGCATCATTTTTTAAATGATCAAAGGCCTTGAACAGACAAACAGACACTACACAAAAGAAGATATACAAATGGCCAGTAAGCACATAAAAAAAGATGTTCAACACCATTACTCATCAGGAAATGCAATTAAAACCATGTGATACTACTTCATTTAACCACTAGCATAGCTAAAATTAAAAAAGAATGAGAACACCAAATGTTGGTGAGGATGTGGAGTGACTGGAACTTTCATACACTTGTGAAAGAAGTGTAAAATATTACAACCACTTTAGAAAACAGGCCATTTCTTACAAAGTTAACACACCTACCATATGTCCCAGTAATTCCACTCCAAAGAGAAATGAAAATATATGTCCACAGACTTGCACAAGAGTGTTTATAGACGCTTCATAACAGTCAAATCATGGAAACGACCTAAATGTCCAAGAACAAGGGAATGGATAAACTTGATATGTGTGTGTGTCTTTGTGAATGCACATGTATATACAGAGCAGAATACTGGTCAGTGTTTAAAAAATTATTAACTATTGATACATGCAACAATGTGAGTGTATCTGAAAAATATGTTGAACAAAAAAGGCAGATACAAAAAAGTACATACTGAAAGATTCCAGGTATATGAAGTTCAAGAACAGATAAAACTCATCTGTTGTGAAAGAAATCAAGGCAGTGGTTGAATGTAGGGGGGGTGGAAACTGACAAGAATGAGAAATACTCTCCTTCGGATGATGGAAGTATCCTATATCTCGATTAGGGTGCTGACTACACAGACATACCCATTTATTAACTCAATGAATTGTATGTTTAAGATTATGCACTTATTGTACATAAATTCTTTCTGAATAAAAATGAATTAACAGTTAAAAGAAAGATATGCTTTCCATCTGGAGCGTCTGCCAGGGGGATACCATGTGAGCAAACTGACTTTGCCATATTCTCTGTAAAGAAACAGTGAAGAGAGACATGCTTCAGTGAAAAAGCCATGCAAGGGAGACAGTAAGTGAGAAAAGCCAAAGGCAGAGGAAGAACAGTGGTCTGGCAGAGTGAGAAGAGAAATAGAGAACACTGAGTCAGAAGGGGAAGGTATAAGCCAAACAGGAAGACACAAGTGAACTGAACTTAAGAAGTAGAAAATTAGAGACATACAATCGTATTTCAAAGTAATCCAGCTACCACATTAAACCTAAAAAGAACTGAAGGCAGTTTCATTTGGAAATTGCCCTGTTCTTCACTCATCTCTGTTAATAAAATTGAAAGCCAGGAGAGGAGAATTAAGTGAAGGTATGAACCTTAACACAGCCATTCATTCATTCATTCATTCACTTCTCTCTCTCTCTCTCTTTCTCTCTCCCTCCCTCCCTCCCTCCCTCCCATTCTCTCTGCAACCACCTGCAATAGAACGCCCAGCTAACATCCTGCCTATGACATCTGATCATTGATAAACATCACAAGGTAAAGGCAGTTTGCCATTTATACATATATTTATGCATACATGCTAAGATAATGAGATTCACAATCTATTCATTCCCTTAGTAAGTGAATGAAACTATGATAACACGTCTCTCTGAGGGAGTATCCTCATTAACCAAAGCCCAAGCTGGCCTCAGGAACCAGAGATAACATTTCTCCTTCCAGTTGAATTAATACGACAAGCAGGAGATGACTCACACAAACAGTTGATGAAGCAATTAAGCCAACTATCCCTTGCTTACTCATCCCCTCCAGTAAAAGAATCACATAGAAGTATTAACACTGGCTGAAAAAGTAGGAAGCACGTGAACAAATTAAACTACACCGTACAATGGAGTGATAAGGGACAAGCAGGAGGATTCCTGCCCAAACTCTTTGAATCTAGAGGGACTGCTACATGATTAAGTTTCGATAAGATCACGCTAACCAGCACTGACTCCTCTATTTCAATTCACCAACGCTAGATTTACAGGAATAGCTTCCTCAGACATTCCTATAAAATTAGTTTACTCACTGAATTTTTTAAAAGGAGAACAGAGAGCCAAAACACATCACTGACCTCTAGTGCACGTACATGTGTGACTAAGTATCTCTGAATTCAAGCTAATATCATGTAGTAATGATTTGTCAATGTAGGCTACTTGTGTGAGAAATGCTTAATCCAAAAGTCACTTCTTGTTTCTACTGGCTGAGAGATCAAGAAAGAATATTCTCCCAAATATTCAGGAGGAAGAAAGAATCTTAGGAAACATCTAGTTCAGGAAGGGTGGTGAATAGTAAATTCAACTGGATGCTTTTTCACAATGCACAGTGTTTTCCCACCTGCCTCCTACTCACCCTCACCCTTAAAGTGTGGTCCCTGGGACAGCAGCATCGGTACCATGAGAGAATTTGTTAGAAATGCAAATTCTCAGTCCCCCATTCTATTAAATCAGAAAACCTGGAGGCGGGGCCCAAGAATCTGTGGTTTCATAAGCCCTCCAGGGGATTCTGATGCCCGGTCAGTTTGAGAACCACTGCCCCAGGGTATGTACCTCTGCCCCACTGCTTCTGAACCCCAAATCTCTCGGGTATGTTGGATGGACAAAGTTAAGGTTCAATTGCTTTAGTTTTACAGCAGTGAAGTCCAGAGAGCTTATGTCACTTGCCCATAACCACGCTGCTGAAGAGTGGCCAAGAAGCCAGCATTAAAAACAACTCTCATATGTATGGCATTTTATAATCTGTTCAAAACGGACTTCCAAAATAACCCTGTGAGGGAGTCAGAACTACCCCTGTTTTCACAGACGAAGAAGCTGGGCTCGGGAAGGTTAATGACTTAGTCAAGTCTATTACAAAACTTAGTAACAGAGCTGCGACCAGACCCCCCATTTCTTGATTTCCGGATCGGTGTTCCTCCTGCTCACAGTTAGGGCTTGGCACCTCTACAGTGTAGGCCCATGCATGTGTGCAAGCATCCACATGTGTGAGAACTCGCATATTGAGAAACAATGGTAAATAACAGGAATCACATGTCTAGCCCAGACTCCAATATAACATTAAAAATAATGTAAAAGTCAAATTTTGACTGGCCCCATCAGCACGAACTACTGCTACTATCATTTCTCACTTCCGCCCACCTTGATGCACTAGCCCCCAGATCACTGGATTCAGAAGAGCACCATCTGACAGAAATGACATGCATACTCACTACCACTAGCATTTGTAAAGAGCTACTCAAAAGAGACAGTGATGGCAGATTCCCTTAAGGCTTTCTGATCCATTCCTTTTGTTGTTTTCCTTTTTAGCGTTTTTTAAAAATACATATATTCTTTTTGAGAAACACTGAAATGACAAAGAAGGAAATAAAAATCTCTCAGATGACACTTAATGTTTATCCTTTTTCTAGCCCTAGCTATGTAAACATTTAATAATATGTAATTACTTAATTTTTTTAAATTTGGAATATGCCACAAACTGTCCTATATACATTCCTTCGAAAGCTGTTATGTGTATAGGCTAAAGTACACAGCTATATTAAATCATAATGAAATAAGATACTTATATTCTAATTCTAGTTTTAATATGTTCCAAAGAGGGGTTAATTAATTCATTAAAGTAATAAAAAAAAATTTACCCCAGGTGAATTCTTATCTAGATAAATTCTCAGAATTAAGAACCATGAGACTTGCCAGATATTTTACATCAAGAAGTGCCAAGAAATCACAGATTTCTCTAAACTCCCATCTCTGCCTGGCCCATAACTTTAGGCATGAAAAGAGGGAGGGTCCTTTCATTCCTCACATCATTTCCTAAAGTGGACATACACTCACTCTCCCATACTTTCCAGACCCTTCACTTCTGCTCTAATCCAAGCCCCTATTATTTCTCACTTGGATAACCAGAAGTCTTACAACTCTCTCTTTTGAACTCATCTTCCACACTGGGTCAGATGTAAGATATACCTGCATATGCCACTAAAAATAATGAAAACAGCTTACACACATTATTGAGTACATCTCATGTGCTGGGCACCATGCTACATGCTTTTCATACATTTTTATATCTTTATAACAATCTTAAGAGGCAAATGTTATTATTTTACTAATAAGAGTAAAGACAGAGATAAAGACTCTGGTTTAGAGAGATTAAATGACTTGCTCAAAGTCATACAGCTTTAAGATTTGGAGCAGCTTGACTCTGGAACCCATACCATATGTTAACTCAAAAAATGTCATGACTATCTGCCCTCAGCAGCAGTAGTTTTCAATATTATTTTCAATCAAAAATTTTACAGACTTAGGGCAATAGATATTTTACTCTTAATATCCATTGATCAAGAAAATATACAATGATCAAAAAGATACTGGTCTTCACACCTAGAGGGCCTCAAGCCATTTCCACTGCAGTTCTCTGCCTGAAGTACTCTATCTTCTCTGAGACACAGCTCAATATCTCCAACTCTGTGGAGCCACTCCTGACATCACCACTACCCCCTCAAGGCTGAATTAACACATCCTTCCTTTATATGATCGCAGTCTTCTGTGAACAGTCCTATCATGACATTTAACACATTGCAAAATAAAAGAATATGCAAATATCTGACTACTCCTCTCAGCCAAACGTCTGGGAGGGATGGGTGGTATTTATTCATCAGTGTCCCTAGCCCTTATCTTCATTCCTCACATTTGGTAGGTGACTGTTCCTAAGATTAATGAATATCAATGCCTATCTGGCTGATTTTACCTGGGGAAGTCAATTTGGAAAATAGCTCCTATCGCTAAAGAAGTTTTATTTCAGTATGTTGTAATGGCTGATCATCTCTAAACCATAAAACTCACTATGTCCCTCTTCTAAAAGTAGTAGGCAAGTATCCATTCACACCAAGAATTAGAAGATCTGAGTTCGGGTTCTGGCTCTCCCACTAACCAGCTCTGTGACCTTTACACAAGTCACATTCTTCCTCTGATCTTTGATCTGCGCAATGCATTTGGGAAGAGGGGTTACTTTTAGTTCTCACTTGCTACAATTCTATGACTTACAAATTCTATAGACCAGGGTTGGCAAACATTTTCTGAAAAGGACCCAAAAGTAAGTATTTAGGGCTTTGTTGTTCTACATTCCCTTTTGTAACTACTCTGTTCTGTGGTTGCAGTGCGAAAGCACCCATAGACATTACATAAATGAAAGGACATGGCTTTGTTCCAATAAAGCTTTATTTACAAAAAACAGGCAGGAAAGCCAGACTTGGCCCTCAGGCTATAGTTTGCCTACTTCTGGTCTGAACAAATGCTTCCATGTTGCTATGCAGTTCACGGTGCTTGATCTGAAGGTATAATTTGTAAGATGGCTATCCAAAAGTCTCCAAGGGACTGATAAAGAGTACAATGAGGAATACAGAGATGTATACCATCACTCCCTCACCGGGAACTTAGAAATGAGAGAAAGCGATTGCCTAGTCAGAGGTTTACATTAAGAGCGAGATTTAGTGGATTACAACACGCACATACAAAGTCAAATGAAAAAACTAAGTACCATCACCACCACCTCCAGCCCTGGCCAGTACCTGATGAATTTTATTCATATATTTAAGAAAAGACTGTGTCGTCAAAAGGCAGCGTGGGCTGGCTCGGCCAGGGAAGTGTAGTCACTAAAGCTAAAGTAGGCAGTGTCAAGGCTGCCAGGGGAAGGCAGTGGCTTCACTGGCAAGGCCACTCGAGTGAGAGGACCACAGCAATGACAAATGTTTCTGGTTCTACTAGAAAAATCATCCTCTTTCTGAGATGAACAGAGCAGCAGGTTACATTAGCTTGGTGCCACTGAACAGTAATGCATCCTATTTCCTTGTTCTGATTCTTTGCTCACCAAGCAACCAGGTGACTCCACATAAGATATTTCTTCAGGAAACATGAGCACTGTGGCTACTACTGCTACCTGCAGCCAGACAGCAGCAATTTCTCAAGGTAAATCAATACAGTAGCTGCCAATTATGATTTACATCTCCACGTGGCTTGACGCAGGGAGAATATGTGCTGATCACATGGGCCTGAAATGTTAGTGATGTTTTTCACTATTAATTAACATGCTGGCATAATGGTGCCTGCCCAGACTCATGTGTTACAAAGCTCTCTGACTCAGCATGGCAAGCCCTGGACACAGACCTGAAGCCATCTCTGGTCTGAGGGACTGGGAGTGGTGAGTATGTGGAGACCACCCAGCCCTCTGTGACAGCATGGGTATCACACCACTTCCAGCTCCGCTCACTTTCAATGGATTTCCAAAGCACTTATTAGGACAAGGAAGCCAAAGAACTCAATGATTCAGGGCAAAGTTTATGTCTGCAGCCCTATGCATGTATAGAATGGAAACTGGCAGCAGATTTAAGTTAAGTAATCTAAAAACCAGAGCAAAGTAAGAACACAGCCAATAACCCATAATACCAATTAGTGACTGGCACAGTTGCCACAATAAGGTGCAATAAAGTTTATGTATTTTTTTTAAAAAACCAAATTGTGGTGAAGGGTCAACAATGTCCAGAAAATGCTAGCTCTTTTGCCTTATTAAGCTGAAAAACAAAGCCTCAGTACTGAAGTTGGAAAAGTTTTAGTCACAATAATATGACAATGAATTTTGCCTATTTTTATGCCTCAGGTAAAATGAAGGAGAGGGCCCTAGAAGGTCAGTGCCTGCTTCTTAAGTCACGCCAGGATATTCAAGGCCAAATGCCCCCAGACCAAGAAAGAAAAGCAGGGAAACTGTAAAGGAGCAAGAGGATTAAGCACCTCCTTTCCCATTAGCTGTGACATGATCTATCTTTCTCCTTCTGTTCCAGAACTTCTAACCTACAGGTCAAGCTCATGAAGAACCGAAGGAGTAAGTGAGCCACTAGTTCCCAAGGAAAACACTTACTTTCACATTTGCAAGGTGTTTTGCTGGAAATGCTGTGTTAGGTTGCACAATCCAACTAGGAATTAAATATTATATGCTCATTGATAAATTATCAAAATGTAAACCAGCAGCTGCAGCAGAGCCCATCTGAACAGCCAGGGATTTTAACATTGTGGTTTTAGTAAGAAAGAACACTTCTCCCCTGCTGTTTAGTCTTCAAATAGTTTTGTTCTTGATAATGATATGCTCACGTGTGTGTATAATATATACACAAAGATGATCATACACTTTTGTAACCAGTTATTCACTTGGAATGTCCAAGTAGGACTATCATAAGTGTAGATATGCAACAAGATAAAATTGTCACTTTCTAAGTATTTCTACCCATCATAATTTTGGAGGTGGCTTTGTTTCCCTGGCCACTATATTTCTTGGGGACTGTGTGTTAACTTCCCATCACAGCACAGTGCCTTGCACACAATGAATACTAGGTAAACATTTGTTAAATGGATTACTTCACAATATCAATTTTAATTAAGAGCAATCCGACCTTTCAAGTCAATTTATGACAAAAGCAAAATGCTACATAACAGGAAATTTTAATGCTCTATAGTTCTCTATCTTTTTATATAGAAAACTATTAAGTAGTTCTACATCAAAAACTCCCCAGGACACAGTAAACATGCATATTTGCCCATATCCCCCAAAAAACAAGATGAAAGAACAACTTTACTTCATTTTTGCAAATTGAAAAATCACCTTCTGAATGCATGCTAAATGGCTAAATGCAGCAGCAGACTGTCAAAAACCATCAAGCAAAATAATTAATGATTGGAGCATTAAAACTAAAAATGAATGTAGGTTAACAGATGAACATGGCTTTAAGAAAAAAAAACATATAATCTAAAACTAGAAAAATCAGACAGTGAATCTGCCAGTGAATCTGCTGGGCTTAGAATGAAAGATTTCAAATAAAACAATGATATTAATGAAACAGTGATATTAATGAAATAAATTAACCACACAATGGCCTTTGTGACAGCCCATGATAACGAACCAGGTTCTCCGGATGGCCTGCATCCCACGTGCCCTCCTTTTTTCAGGCCCTGTCATAAATGTCAGGAGTTGGGGCAAGAGATTAAAACTGATAGTCATCAGCTCTATGATTTTCATTGTAATGGACTGAACTATAGTATCCACTTCATAAAAACAAACAAACAAACAAACAAACAAAACCAACCCTCTCCCTAGATAGGGGTATGTTTATACTACCCCTCTCTAGGCTTACAAAACTCAAGTTCACATATACATTGAGATGCAGATTTATACATCTAAATTAACACCCAACATCTCCATTTCTCACAGTTCCCATGCCCAAAGCAGAACTCTGGATGTCATCACCACTGCCCTGGCCTGATCCTACACCAGTCTTCCACTTCTCCGTAAAGGGTACCACTATCTTAGATTTTTCTCTTTTGCTCCCTCCCTACTTCTAATCCATCAGTAAGTCCCATCTGTTCCCCTGTGACACAGAACTGAAATTCACCCATTTCTCTTCGTCTCCGTCCCCACATCTCATCTGGATTATTGCAATAGCCTCCCTAACAATCTCGCTAACAGTTTCCCTGGTTGAATCTTTATCTATCTATAACCATTCTTCCATAGCACTAAAGCCACCTTTCCAAAACATAGTAGATGCTATCACTCCTTCTGCTTAAACATCCTCCATGGTTCCTGTAATGGGTTGAATGATGGGCCCCAAAAAAGATGTGTTCATGTCCTGAAATCTGTGAATGTGATCTTAGCATGGAAAATGGGTTTTGCAGATGGAATTAACAAAAATCTCAAGATGAAATCATCCTAAATTACCCTGGTTGGCCCTAAATACAATGACCAGTGTCCTTATAAGAGACAGAAGAGGACAAAACACAGACATGAGGAGAAAGCCATGTGAAAACACAGGCAGAGACCGGAGTGATGCTTCTACAAGCCAAGGAATGCCTAGAGTCACCAGAAGCTGGAAGAGGAAAGGAAAGATTTTCCCCTGGAGCTTTTGGAGGCAGTGTGGCCCTGCTGACATGTCGATTTCATAATTCTGCCCTCTGGAACTGTGAGAGAACAAATTTCTGTTGTTTCAGACACCAAGTTTGTTGTAATTTGTTAGGGCAGCCATAGGAAACTGACACAGTCTCGTTATCACATTTAGAATAAAATCCAAATCCTCCTACTTCCAGATCCAAATGCTCTTTCCGACCTCAGAACCTTTGTTCATCCAGTCTTCCTACCAGCAATGCTCTTCTCTAATTCTCATCTCATCTCCACCACTCCAATCTCCCAGTGCTGGCTTCTTCACATTACAGGGGTGTCTGCACAAATGTCGCATTCTAAAAAAGGCTTTCCCTGACCTCCCCAGATAAGTAATTCCTCTTGCCACCATCACAGCTTTCCCTAACATACCCTGCTGCTCTATTTTTTCGCTGGAAATACAGAGTACACTTATGGGTTTACTTGCGGTTTGTCTCCCTATAAGAAGGTAAACTCTCTGAGGGCAGGACTCACATGGCATGGGTTCCCTGTTATATCCCCAGTGTACCCACTATGCCTGGCACAAAGGAAACAGTCAAATACCTGGCTGTGAAAGAATGATTAAATTATTTTTCTTTTCTTCTGCTAAATTATACCAGCCTGACTTAAAATACTATCAAGAGATACTGGCTTCATATTTTCTCTGTTACAAGGCAAACATGCTACTATTATTCTTGAGAATACTGGAGGGCTATAACCGTTCT
Organism: Pteropus vampyrus; assembly: GCF_000151845.1. Classification (NCBI taxonomy): domain Eukaryota; kingdom Metazoa; phylum Chordata; class Mammalia; order Chiroptera; family Pteropodidae; genus Pteropus; species Pteropus vampyrus. Next base: position 3,571,895 of record NW_011888861.1, on the reverse strand, counting down.
CTCACTCTCTACTATTAAAACTCAATTGATTGAAATGTGGCTTTTCTACTTTTATTATTTGGGTCAAGATAAAGCATAGTGTAAAGGTGAGGCCGGGATCGTTTTCAACCAGCCATGTGACCTTAGGTAAACAATTGCTCTCTTTGAGCCTGTAGAAAGGAATGCTAAAACTTGTTGTGTCTATATCCACAGGACTGCTATGAGAACTAATTGAGGTAATTTATTCAACGAAATATTTCTTCAGATATTGTGCAAACCAGATATTGTGCCAGCACAGTGATACAGCTAAAACCCAGACAAGAAATGTCTGCCCTTTTCAAGCATACAACAAAGAGTACAGTTTTGCAAATTATAAAGCATTGCGCAAATGTAAAAATATATGAGATCTGTGCTTAAAACACCAATAAAACCAGCTCCCCATTTCCAAACCATTCAAATTTTCCTGCTCTGCATATTCTTAATACAAATGTAAACCAAAAAACAATTCTCTAAAGATAGCTATTAGACTCTTCATTCAATCAGTCACACATTTCCCAAATGCTCCTCATTTGTCTCATGCTGAGCAATTTCTAATACAGAAAAAAAATCAGGAGCTACCATGAAAAATGTTACAGCATCTAGTCATCTAACAATGTGGATGGTACGAGCCCTAAGACATTATTTTTTCATTATTTCAAAACAAACAAATTGTGCCTTAAATATGTACCAGGTATGTCTGCAATGCCAACTTAACACAGTTCAAATGTGGCTATGTCATGGTCATTTTTAATCAAATAAACAAGGTAGCCCACAGCTAGTTTTCTGTAACTCAGCCTTAACACCTTATCCTTGAAGATATCCATCTCTTTCTCTCAATTCTAAATTAGTGGTTCTTATTGACCTTTTGAGGGACAGAAAATTCTTTGAGGATCTCATGAAAGTTACAGCCCTCTCCCCCCAAAAACACATAGACCTATAATGTCAAACTGTAATACAGTTACTGGGGGGCCATGGGAAATTCTGAAAAAGTTCAGTGACCAGAAATGAAGAATTCCCAACTGCCTTACTATATTATCAGCACAGCCTCCTTACCTCATCACCCACAAGTATTGCTCTCCCCTCCTTCTGGCCGGCCTACAAATTAGGCGCCACAGTCAGTTCTGCCATCTTACAAACTATGCAGCATTAGCTGAGACTGAGGAAATGAGAGCCTAGTCAGGAGATAAGGACCCCAAGCACAAGTTATGGAGTTTTCTCATTACTGCAGCAGTGGGGGATGTGAACCAGCCACAGGAGGTGCAGTTCTCAACCAGGGTCTCCCAAGGCCAGAACGGGCCCAGAGTTCAACAAACAGGAATGACCAGAAATTGTTGAAGAAAATGGAACGTTGAACTTCTAATTTTACTAAAATGTCCTGTTCTTTTTTAAATTCAAAATGTACTTACATGCCTGATAATGTATGAAGTTGCAGGGGGGAAAAATGTATTTAAATGCATAAAAGCCAATGGAAAGTCTAATTACAAACAAGTTTTTGTTTTTGTTTTTGTTCAACAAAACTGATTCCATACATTGAGCCATCTAGCTTTGCTTTTCTTGGCTATGTGTATGTGGGTGTCGAACCCACAGTAAATAATGAAAAAAAAATTCCAAAATAACAGGAAAAATATAAAATTGTACAGAGAAAATATGTCAAATTATAAAGTCTCCAAGTCATTACAGAAACTAAACCTAATTCTGTATCAGCTTTACCAAACACTATTAATATTTTCTACAATAAAAATTAAGGTTTTTTAAGCTCTATAATGTGTCTAATTTGCTAAAACTGAACATAAATTGTTTCTTCCCTTGCTCTGTGTATGCAATATAAAAATACTAGTTTCCTACTCTGCTCCAAAAGATCTCTTATATTTTGGGGTGGGTTTTTTTAAGTAAAAAACAACAACAACAACAACAACAAAACACAACTATATAAGATTTTTCTTCCAAAGAAGGTACAAGCAAAACACAACTATATAAGATTTTTCTTCCAAAGAAGGTACAAGCATTTTTACCTAAGAACTTTGAATGTTCATAGTAATGCATAAAGTTGTCTTTAAATAATGTTGGTATGCTACATTTAAAATATTTAATGCTATGTCCATATAAACATTTATGCAAGCTTCTTAGAAATAAATTCTACTAAGGATTAAATAAGTCAGTGCTATGATTTATAAATTATTTCAACTAAAAATTCTAAACTTTGAATTCTTTAAAGTTATTTTTCAAAAGAAGAGGGCATTCCTTCAAGAGAAAGAGTGACATATCATCTTTCTTTTCTACCTTAAGATTCTCAGGTGTGCCATTTCTTGAGACATTTTAACTTTATAAAAAATTTACATTTTTGTGATCTTTTAAAAAGCAATCTATCTTTATGCAGTTAAAATGAGTTCAATCACCCAGTCAGCTTACACATAATTTATTACTACACATCAACTACAAAAAGTAAGCTTCAATTATTACCTAATCCTAAAAGGAGGACCTAAAAGGAAAACTCAGATACAATCTTTTATAGATAAAATAAAATTGTGTTATGCATCACCCTTTAGTTAAACCTTTTATTTTGAAATCTAGCAAATTTCTCTGTGTAGGCTAAATTTCTTTAAGCTTTTCTGGATAAATTCTCTGCATTCAACAGAATAAGTTCCAATGTTTAGTCAGAAAAAAAAGCTCTGGAGCAATAAGATAATTATACAATTTTAACTTCTAAGTATATATTTTTTAAAAATTAATAACACAGTGTACTTCCTTGCTTAGAAGGAAATTTAAATTACAAAGAATTTAACTTTCAAAATTCCTAAACCCGAGAGCCATTAGAAAATAGCCCAGGAGCTAAGTAGCTTCACTAAATATTTACCACACTATAATGTTTCTATAATATGAAAGTTCCTGGCTATCATGTAATTTCATATCCATGGCCATTTTTACTCCACTGTCTTTTAGCATAAAACTAAAGCATGTTGATTCCAGTACAAATCATAAAAGAGACTATGAGGAAAGTTCAAAGTAACCTCAAGCATGGTGACTTCATGTTCAAAAGATTTTTCTCATGTTAATAACATTGAAATCTTTGCCTCTGTCTGACTCACATGTCTCAGACTGGAAGTTTAGCCACATCAGCTATTCCAGACAGGTGAGGAAAAAACTTCATTGTCCTTAGCACAAAGTGAAAGGGCAATCTCTTCCTACTATATATGGGCAAATTGCACAAGAAACTGACATAGGTGAGGAGGGGGAAAAGTTACTAGCCCTAATTCCTCGGTAGGAATCCAGAGAAAATTCACGAAATCTCAGCAAGTTCTTTTGGTGTCTTTTTGATTAACGGGAATTCCAAAGCCCTAAGCCTTTCAGATTCAAAGTTTTCTTCCAAACATGTATGGCAACAAAGGAGCTGGAATATCTTTCATGACAATGGCCTCTAACCAAATCAAGCATTCATCACTGGGAGACTATCCAGTTTTTACTCCATTCACCATAACCGGAGCAAGCAACCCCATGAGTAGAGTGAAAGTAACCACCGGAGCTGACTATTTACGACCTCACTCTGATATAAAAATCCCAATGGGACAAATGCTGGGACGTACAGGGATTGTATATGGATGTGGAGTAGTCAGGCAGCACTTTTGTCTTAGGGCGGTGCTGATTCAGTTCTTTCCCACCAAGTTCTGGGCCCAGGTGCTACTCCCAGTTCCGCCAGAGAAAGATAAGAAGTAGAGAAGCTCAGACCAGCAAACGCGACTCATTTCAGTAAGTCAAATCTGTTAACTAAATTATAGTCTGTTTAGGGAAGGAAGGTTAAGCGATGAAAATGATTACTTATTAAAGTTTTGAAGAATAAAAGTGGCTACTTGGTTTTACACCACAATCCCTTGGATAATTAAAATGAAAAGCACATTCATTTCTTCTTGCTTCAAATGGTGTGTCTTGTATGTATCTACTGGACATTGGTCTTCTTCTCTAGAGCCTTAGTATGAAAGCCAAGTTTTCTGTTTATTAAGGTTTCCAGAATTGCTATTTATTACTCCACTACTGCATGTTTTCATTCCAGAGGCGTGTGATTGTTAATTTGTTATTGCGAGTTTCTTAAGGAGTCAAAACATCCAGAGAAAAGCATGAACTACACACAGCAGTAAAGGCTGGAAAATGTCTCAACAACATGGAAATGACTCACAGCCTAAAGATATGGAGGCCTAAGAAACACTCTCTCCTTTGAATCATTGTAAATTTGTTTGGATAAAACAAAAGCTCAGTCTAGTTTTCAAATCAGAAACCAAGTTCAGAAAAGAAAAATCTTAGTTGAAATATCCTGTGAAAAATAGTTTTGAACTATTTTTCTTCCTTTCTCTAGTCAGTGAGGTCAATTGTCACTTGCACTCGGTGTACGTTATTTGGCTAGTACCTACTCCCACATTCTCTCCTCCAACAGTATTTATAAGACCCAGATAAGGGAGAGAATCATCTCTGTACAAATTAACTACAATTATTCCAACATTTTTCTGCACCATTTTTAAAAAAGAAGAAAAAAGCATCAAAGGAAGCCTAAGTATTTTTAAGGGAAAAGACTCAATAAATACAGACCTTTTCGATCAATTCAGATTCAAGTACACAAGAAGCAAATCCACATGGGCAGGAAGGATTGGCAAATATTTGCTAAATAAAGGCAGCTGATATTTCTCTACCCTCTTGATCCCTTGTTCTCCAAGTCCCCCTCCCCACAATACCCACACACATTTTCCTTTCAGTCACAACATGAAACTCAATCACTAGATTAAGATGAAACACTAGGAAGGAACTTCTTGACACTCCATGAACTATAAAAAGTTAGAAGGCTTCCCACTAATATTAAGAGAGGTTTTAATGTATATCTTAGTGTCATTGCTAAAACACCAGAAAACATCTAATTTTGCAGAACTTGTCTTTAAGGATGAAGCCAATTATCATTTTAAATGCAAATTACTAAGACCTCTTGAACCTGATTATGTATGACATAAAATAATTTCTTAACAGGGTCCTATTTCAAGTGAGTCTCCCAAGAGATCAAGCCATATGGAGTCTAATTAGACAGTGACATACTCCCTCCTAGGTCTGAACTAGTATGACAAATAATATTCCAAAAGCTATTTTTTTCAGAAAGTGATAATAGTTTTAAAAATATTGGTTTATTACTAAAAATTCTTCTCTATTATGAAGACACAGTTGTGATGTTATAATATGCACAAAGATGGTTATAAACATAAATAAGCAACCTGATTCTACTCCATATCTCCATCTCTTTCCTTCCCTCTCTCCTTCTCTCCTTCCCTAGTAAATTAAGATCAGTGAGTTTGAAATCTTTCATTAATTGTTTAAAATTTCCAAATATCAGTAAAATCATAAATAGATGCCTTCAAAATGATAAAGGAACAATCAACTTTGAATCCAGATATAGATATTAGGAAAGAGGAATAAATGAAATGTACAAATAATTCTAAAGTGAAACTTGCTGAAAATTTCAACCATCATATATATCAATTCTCCTAACATACATATATATATAACACACACACACACACATATATATATACAAATATATATAGTCAGTAAATTAGGTTCAGAGAATACACTTAATATGAATAAGAAAACAAGTCCAAGTTATAAACTTTTAAAAAGAAATGTAGTTTTAAGTCTCTTAAGTACTTATAGAAAAACTTCAAAATATAAATTACTTAATGAATAGACTATGAAAGCTTATATATTTACATTATATAATTACATATAATAAATAATATAAAATGCATGCAAATAAGAATTTCGAAAGTGTTTTCTTATATACTTTTCTTATGTACTCTTAATATTTGCTAATCTGTGATGTTATTTGTAATATTTTTAGCATAGCAAATCTTTTTTAATAGGCAAATTACTAATATAAACTCAGATATGAACCTGAATTCGGACTATGAAAGGATCAAAATTAAAATTTCTGTCTACTGGAAGTGAAAAATTCATCATATAGACCATTTCCTCCATTCACCAAGCAGAGTGCATTGGGCACAAAAACAACCTCAGCCATAACTGAGCAACTTGAGACTGTACATCTGTTCACTGGCTGCACACACATTTATTCACCATATACTACTCTAAAATGAGGAAGCTGCAAGGGAAAATTTAGAGATCAATTAATCTAGACCTTCGTTTTACCTGAGAATTTCTGAGGATTCCAGAGAACAAATGCCTTGAGCATGATGAGTTTATCAGAGAAAGGAGAGCAGGTCCCTACCCTCGCTGCTCCTTGCTTTTTCTGCCTCAGTGCCCTGGATGCTGACAGGCAGCAAAGGCCTCACTCACCTGGAAGCTAACTGGAAGTCAAGACACTGAGGAACAAAACGAAGCAATAAATGACATGATAAAATGAGTTGTGTGGACAAGTACATGAGAATGGAGGGCAGTGGGAGGCAGATTAGTTTGGGCTGAAATAGAAGGGCAAATCTTTCTGTCCTAGAGAAGGGGAAGCTCATGCTGGACGTTCACGGTGATCAAAAATAAACACTAAACCTACAGGCAGAGTCTGAAACCAAGGTTAGAAACCGAGCTTTGTCCATATTCTCTACAACCCTAGGTCTCCCTCTCAGCAACCCCACAACTGCCATTTCCCATATGCCTGATACCTGGCTCTAAGTGCTACACAAATAAATTACAAAACTCCAAAGGAGAACAATAACATAATAATAGTAAAGTGCAAATAGCATTTACTAGGTGCCAAGTGTTCTAGTAGGTGTCTTGCATATATATTTATTTAATCCTCACACTGATTATACTTTTCAGATGAAGAAACTGAGGCACAGAGGTTAAGTGACTTGGCCAAGCTAAGAAATGGCAGGCCTCATAATCAAATCAGAAGAGATACCAAAATTATGATAACTGACCACACAGGTATAACTTTCCAACAAGTGTGGATAGCAGCTTCAGAATAGCTTGGTACTCCCTTACCCATCACCCAGCTTTTACTTCTTCCGGTTCTCCTTCTGACAATTCTGTCCTAATTGCTTAGGATTCTTAAGTCTGCTGTCACACCTCCAGCGCTACTTTTAAAAACTTCTGTCTGAGAGCAGTTCCAAATGGACGGTTCTTTAGGTACTTCAGCAATCTAAACACAGTGGGCATTAAAGAAACCCTAAGACAAGCCCTTCTACAGAATGATAGCTGCCATCTGGCAACTGAAAACGAATTTTGAAAACACCTTCCCTTGCGGTACAAAGTATCTGGTCACAGAGTTTATCAGAACCAGGATTAAAAGTTATGACTTTTGCCTTTTCTCTCTCACACTCTTACTCTCCCAAGGTGTATATTTATATTTTTTTGCAAAGCAGCCAAAGGGAAACATCAAAAGAAGCTTCCTCGTGGGGTTAGCCGGGTTAGCCGTAAGTGAATTTAACGGCTGGAGGGAGCGGGCAAAGAGAAAGTGAGTCATAGGTAGTGTGTTAAATCCATCAGCTTGCTCTGAAATGTTTTCTCCTTTAATCTCGGAGCTGTTGCCTTTCTACTTATTCACCCCAAAACTCCATCTGAGACTCCAAGTTGGGCTCTCACTAATACTGAAAGCTCCTAATTTTTCATTCAAATTTAGGCATTTCAAGTTATAGTGCCTGTGTCCTTTTTACAACAATATAACTTCAATGAAGCAATAGCTGCAATGGCTTGACTAGGGAGAAGTGGTTTAGCACCATTTTGCAATCTAGCGATCTAAGCCTCAGGGAGGTCTCTGAGTTGGGGGACCTATCAGCAACTGGTTTACTGAGATCTCACAGCCTCATTCAACCATATGTAGTTCCAGGCACCACGAACTAAAAAGCCCCTCCTTTTGATCATCAATCGCATTGATCATATTTTATTTTCTCTTGTGGATTCTGGTCCTCCCATCTGAGCCTCCCAACTGATATACTAGGAAAGGGAAACAGGCCCTTTGAACATAAGTCACATGGGGTACTTAAGGACCAAGAGCTTAGCAGTGTGTTTCAAACACAGTACGGGCTCAATAAACCTTGATCACTTTTCTTCCTTCCTCTCCAAGTGAATGAAAAACCATTTACATTATCTCAGGGGAAGCAACAAACTAAAAAGAAATAATCTTTTTAAATGAATAGAATATCCTTTAAAACAATAAAATTAAATATCTGTGTATGTTAAATGATTAATTTAAATTTGTTACTACTTGATTGCAATTTAAATTACAATATTCTAAATAAAAGTCCCTTTACAGCCAGAACTTACATAAAAGGACATATGAACACAAAGCTTTCTGAAGTTAAAGGGTAAAAACAACTTTTTTTAAATTCTAAATAGTAAGAGTACTACAAGAACACCTCCTATCTTCCATAGGAGCCATATGTACCAAGACTTTTTATTAATAGTACCCTACATGAGGCTTGCATTCATGCCCACTGCTTTTTTCTAATAAATTTTTCCTTCAAGTTCTCTTTTTGTTGTGAACTCCAGTTATTGCCTTCCCACTGGCTATACGTAACCACACATATCTTTCAAAAGCTAATTGAAGCATAGAGAAGTTAGCATGATTTATTCAAGGTCAAATCTCAAGTCAGTGGAAAAGCCATAAATATAGCCTCTGCAGCTGAGTGTTCTGGGTGCTGGGCCATATTGCAGGGTAAAGTTTTAACTTTTGACTGTTGTTTTCAAAATTCCCTTGGGTATTTAAAAGCAGCTCATGTTGACAAGATGGAAGGAAGAAGCTTTTAACAAATTTCATTAACATTGCACAATTCACATTCCTGGACCTATCACACGTGCCAATTAGTTTTTAGCATATGCATTTAAAAGTTCCTTAAGGACACTATATAACTGGCTCAAATACATATAGGAATGGAAGAGGGTTTACTAGCCTAAAATATACCCTATGTTTTTCCCATTTAATGCAGCTGAATCACTATGCACAGTAAGCATTTTGTGCCAAAAGAAATGCTCTGCATTTAAGAGCTACACTAAACCGCTCTATACCCCATTCTAAGACCTGTATGTACAGTGCCTGGAAAGAAAGGGTGTAGAGAAGACTCAGGGAATGCATGATGCATTCACAGGAAAAAACATCACAAGTACAGAGCTGCACTGAGAAATGAGGGCACCAGAGCAGTCATTAAAAAAAAAAAAATTTTTTTAAAAATAATTCACAAGCATGTACAGATTAAACAAATAACAAGAGGGTTTTTTTTTTCTTTTTATAAAAAGGGAGGTCATTCTTCTTGATTTCAGAACCTTAAAAAAAAAAAAAATAATAATGGCAAGTCTGGGAAGTTTTGATCCCTGGTAAAGGCAGCCTTGAAACTAAGTAAGTGTCTTAAACCAGGAGAAACCCTATGCCAAGGAGTTGTTTTACTTTGCTTTCTGCTGCCACACTCGAAGACGACTTGATCGAACAAATGAGCTTTTTTTTTTTTTTTCCTGATATCTCTATATCATGAAAAAGCTCATTTGCCATTTAATTTTTATCTAATTGTGCTGGCTGTTTTTTGTCTGTCTCTTTCTCCCGTCTGCCCCCACCCCACCTACACTGGCATTCTCTGTGGTCAAAGAATCTGTTTCAGTATTAGTGTTCGATATAACAAATGTCAAGTAAACACTCTACACATTTCCTGTGCTATTTAAAGCATCCTAAGCAATTATTTGCTCTAAAGTATTAAAATGTAAATTTTCTTAGCTGGTGCCAATTCCTATAGTAATAGCTGTCACAGAACAGTACTTAGAAGATTCAAATGCAGCTTTTAAATCAGCTACACTCTGAGGCTACATTTGCCAAGATTTTTCTAGTTCCATATTTTTACAGCATGTTTTTGAGACAATGTATAAAACTGTAACAAAGTGTCATATGTAGCTCTTTTTTTCATATTTGAAACTTATTAATAGGCACATTGGTATCTTTCAATGTAGACTTTTCACTAAGCAAAAAGATAAGAAATAGAAGATAAAGATCGACAGACACACACTTACACTTCAACCTCATTATTAAACTGCTTATTACTACAGGCCAAAATCATGATCTTTGGAAATATCACTATATTTGATCACGCTCCAAATTATACAGTTGGTTCATAAAAGGTTCTCCTAATACTAGCTCTGGAAAGGGCATATACTACATTACACATACAAACCCATGCAGTGTTAGAAAAACGTTCATAAAATAAATACATATGTAAGCGTGTATGAGCAAATGACTACATACAGATATATGCATGTGTCTTTATCAGCACTTTTATGTCTGGCTAGATGTGGTTCTTTTTTAATCTTTTAAAATTCATTACATATTTTTGTAATTCCATAGGAATAACTTAAAAGTAACAGTTTTAAATCTGTAGTAGTTAAGACTGCATTAAATTGCCACCTCCTCCTACAGAATTGTATGGTCCTAGGGAAAATTTTCATGCAACAGAGTACAATATACAAACAAAACTCAAAAACCTCCTTGCTTATTTTTTTAAATGTAATTAATGGTTAGAATATATTTTCCAGCTGATGAAAGAATTCTATTACTCTTACCAGGCCAGACCCATTTTGATTTTTACATACTGTACCAGGTATTACTACTAGTTGAAAGACTGCATTAAAGCAATAAAGGACAAGTTATATTATCTTAACATGTTCCACGCAGTGGTTTTGTGTTATGAAGTACCCTCACATTGGTTACCAAAAATGTATCACTATCTTAAGAGTCACATTATTAAGGAACCACGTGTCCGTAGGACTAATACTTGTGAATTATGACCCAACAAGCTTTTGAGAGCCATGTCAGTATAGTCATATTAAATCACCCCCTTGGGTGGTCTGCTTGTTACAGTCCCTCCACAGAAGTCTTTATTGGGAGGGGATGGAGGTTGTGAATGCACTGAACCATAACCTCATCAAGAATTCCCAACATTGGTCATGGCACTCATGGCACTTAGGCCTGACATCGCAGCAGAGAACGCTCTCCCCAACCTTTTTATGCAGGTTCTGTCTCAGTTCCTCTTTATGGTCCACAATGGCAAGAAAAAGGGAGAAGAAGTAAGAGAGATGACGAAGCAGAGGAGAGACGAGAAAAAGGAAGGGAAACAAAATAATCATCTGGCTGGGGTGCATTTCTGCGCACTTTTGTTAAAAATATTTTAAAACATCATTTTTCTTTAGTGGTTACATCTAAGGTGGAAAGAATGGTGACAAGATGGGGGAGGGCCCCATTTAGAGGACATCAAATTCATGGTAATTTTTAAAACTGGGTGGAAAGTTACTTGAGTGCTCACTGAATTCTTTATTCTTTATAATTTACTTTAGTTTTTAGACTGTGCTTTTGTATATACTCAATATTTACGGAAACAATTTTGCAAGTCCCACAATGGCATGGGTGGTAAGCAATAAAGTATAATCAGTTGAGAGAGGAGGGTCTGAAGTTAAAATGGTATGAGTTAAATCCCAGTCCTACAACTTACTAGTTCTGTGACCTTGGGCAAGCAACTAATCCAGTTACTTTATCTGTAAATTAGAGATAATAACTACCTATCTAGTTTTACTGTGCCGATTAAGTGATTAGCACAGTGACTGACACATCCTAAATCCTCGATATGCCAGCCAGTTATTGTTATTATTAAAATAGGTTCTCTGTACAATGAGCTTTCTTGAGTGTGTACATTGTTCCTTGTGTTTCTGATCATAAATCCAGTAAATAAATATTTGTTAACTGAATGATTTATGGAATAAAGATATCAACAATCAAATGCAGGTTTGTTTGTTTTTTAACTGAATTCCACATGCTGCTGTCAAGAAGATGCCCAAATGAATGAGAGAAAAAAATTTAACAGTCCCACAAGAAAAGTGTGAAGAACCTGCATATTCAGAGAAGCCTAATTAATATTAACAATGTTAGCTGTCTCATGTAAGAGACAATCAAACCAGCATTAATTTTAAAGTTTAAAGACATCTACCATTCACCTTGATGTGTATTCAGGGTTCACAAAAAATGTTAAATCCTAATACCTTACACTGAGAAAGAATAACAATTAGCTAAGTCCATGTATATCTTTTTAAAAGCTGTCCCCCCTCCGCCGCCCACCGAAGTAATACTGAAAAGGAAAGCAACGACTAATTTGTTTGAAGCCATAGACAACTTATTCGACTTTATTGTTCCCTCCTAGCATAATGCCTTGCACAGAGTAGGTTTATAAGAAGTGAACAAATTTAGTTGAATGTAAAATGAGCAAGTTGGACAAAAAGATGCCTATGGTCTCTTAAGCATCATGAATGACAAACAGCTTACATGATGAGACTATCACTGACTGTATTTGATTTCCATAGCTAAACTCAAGAATTCTGTGCTATAATAATAATAAAATGTATTAAAGATATTAATTCTTCCTTAATTTCAATTAATTTGAATAAGGTCAATCCACAGCTCTTAACTTCAGTGTTTAATTCTATTTTCATAGTATTAAAAATATACCTAAACGCTAAGTTTCTAGAAGCATAAAGAAACTGGAGACTGTGAGAAATAAGTATGTTTTAGAGCCAAAGGAATAAAATTTCCTTTTTTTTTTTTTAACCTTTAATAATTACTGATCTCCCTTTGGTGTTATTTATTGAGCATTAGTTGTTATTTAATACAATGACTCTCTTGGGAGAAAAGAAAATCAACCTAAAAAAATAAGATTTTTCCAGGGATAAAAAGAGATAGTTGCAATAGAAAAATACCATAGGGAAATAATCTTTATATTATAAAGCAATTAAAACTTTATAAGCAAAAAAATATATTTTTAAAGTCATATCATAGCTGCAGAACTGGCCAAAACTGAACATATTTGATGAGCTACAGATTATTTGTAAGAACAAAGGAAAATCCACGTTGAAGGATTAAATGTCTCTCAAAATCAGTTACTCACAGGTCTATAGTTATGTCAAAGTGTTTTTGAGTTTGATGTATATTCCAGGCATAAATACCCCTTCCAGAGAGCAGAAACTCCTAATTCTGAATTGAAAGAGATTCACCAGCATTTCATATGCCTAAGAGCAAATCCTAAAAGTCAGGAGCAGAGGTTATTTGTACGTAGGCAATCAAAAGACATAAAGATTTCAATGTCAAAAATGTTACGTTCTTTAATTTTCTGAGGCGCATGCTAAGAGAAAGATTTTCATTAAAGAGAAAAGCAAAAGCAAAACTATTCCTCCTTCACAGAAACTGATAAAGAATGTATGCGCAAAACACCTGGATTTGCTTTCCTGTTTCCTTGCCAGTGACTTTTTTAAAATATAAGATTAGCTAACAGTCAAACAAACCTTCAGAGCAATGAATTACACGCAGTCAGACAGATACACTCTCACACAAAAGAGAGCAAAGCCGATGCTATTTAAATATCACGAAATATTTTCCTAACCATGCACAGATGGAAGTACAGACTTTTTTGCCAACTGCCTGGTTCAGAAACTTTGCTCTATTTTTAATTATTTGGTTCAGAGGACCCGTTTGTGATTAACTTCTGTGTTGGATGGCAAAGCAAGTAAAGCCCTGACCCACAGCAAAGAACACCAAGAGAAGCTTAATTATTTTTTAAAGAGCTAGCATAATATTGCAAACCATGTGTAGGGAAACTAATTTGTCAAAGACCTGTTGATGGTTGCTGCACTTTGAAGTGTACAGAGTATCAATAAAACAGAAAAATCCAGGTGATCTTTAGCAAATGACATCAAAATAAAGCTCTTAATGACAAATTTTTGTCTTTGAGAAATAACAATGGAGTAAGAAATGGATAGGAAGAAATTAATAGTGTTGTAAGGACTAATATTAGCACTAGAAGTCTCAGTTTTTACTAGGATCAGTGATGGAATGCCAAAGCTTTAAGCACAGGAAATGGACTCAGATGCAAGGAGAAGTTTGTCAGGAAACTCAAACCATAGAATTCAGAATTACACACCAGAACTGCTGAGCAAGATAAAATCCCAGAAGAGAAGTAGAAAGAGAAACAATGGTCTAGCAATAAGAAAAGATAGTCAAGGTAAGAATGAGCAGGCTGGAACAGTTTTATGTTTTTTGGAGCCATGTATTTTTATTTCAAAGAAAAAGCTATTTCCAAATAGAAACAATAAGCCCAAGTAGCACATTAATATAAACACGAGGGAAAAATAAATAAATATAAGACATCCAGTTAAAAACCTTGAAAGAAGAATGGGGCTAAAACCTAACAGATCTTTATTCTCAGAGAAGTTTTCTTTTTGATCAATACCCCTAAAATTTTAAGACGTTCTAGGTTTAAGTCTTTGATATACCTGGAAAACCTCAGATTCTACTGAACCATAGGCCACAGAAAGCCAAAATGTTTCAGGAGTAATAGCTATTGCTAAAAATTAACTCTGCAATGACCCCAGGACCAATGCCAGAATGATCTGGGAATTAAAGAAAAAAAAACGAGCACCTAATTTCTCACTGAGAAGCGCAGAAATGGGCAATAGAAACAGAACACACTTTGCATGGGGAGTCTTAATTGTGAAGTTCAGCTTCTTAAACCACTAACACTGGTTATACTAGCTTTTGACTGGGTTGACTGACATGACAAGACCCTAAGAAGGACACATCCATATCTGCGGGCACTTATGAAATTTCAATAATTGGAAGCAAATAATTGGGAATCATCATGGAGAAGAAAGATGGTAATCTGTTGACTATTATACATAGTCGTATTCCTCCTTCTCTACTATGAAAATAGGTGAAGTATGTGTATGGTTATGTATGCTTGCAAGGGACTAGAATTAAATTTTTTTTTTTTTTTAAAGCACATCTGTGACTGAATTATTTGTAGTTGCAAATAGTTTCACAATGCCAATTTAGAATTATCACTATGGGCCACAGGCCATGGCTTAGAAATGTTTTTATTTCATTTAGAAATATTTCTATTTGCTGTCACAATAGCTACCGTGATGAGATGGGATGTGACCTGTGTCTTTGTCCATAAAACAATCCTATAAGATATGGAAACATGAATTCAATTTTCTTTAAGTCAAGAAAAGCAAAAATATGGTTTTTGAAACAAGAACTGCTTTCTGTGGGATCTTCTAGTTAAATGAAAGCTATTCAGCTTGAATCAATTGCTGTATCCATTCTCCAATACACAGCAGATTTATATTTCAGAAGGTTTTTGACAGAGAACAAAATGTTACTGAAATATCTTTTCCATTCCTTTTGTCCTACATAACATTCCATGGGCTGAACTCCCAACAAGGGGCATATATTTGTCAGCTTCTGTTTGCACTTGTTCTATTCTGGTTTGTCTTTGTTGCAAATTTTCAGTTTGACCCTTTCCTGACAAAAATTAATAAACACCTTTTGGTTGTATTACAACTTGTAATAAAAAAAAAAAAAATCTTACATTTTTATTCCATACCATCGTTAAGCACCTGCAACTTTTGAAAATAAGCTCACTACTTAAAATCAGTGATAGAGCATTTTTTATAACTACTTATGTAAACACTAGAAATCCAAGGAGAAAATTATTCTAATCCAACAATCCACACATTCCTACCCAAAAGCAATCACTTGAGTATTTAAAAACTAGATCTGTGGCAAGAGACAGGCGAGAACTAGCTTGAACAAGTCTGAGCAAGATGAATTTATCCTCCACTGCCTCTACTCCAGGTCATCCCAGGACTATGCCTGTGGGCAAACGCCAAGATGGAAAGAATGGATTGGTGCCTGTTTTCTAGCATATCTGTGTAAAGACTCAACAAGGGCCCAAGAGGGAGTTGCTGCTCTGAAAGGGACAAAAGGTGTGTAACTGCAAGCTGATCAAGCAGAACATTCAACACTGTCTTGGCCATTTAATGACTAAGCCTGAGCCAGCTCAAAATCAGTCAGAAACAGATTTCAGACAATGTGAAAGCTAAAACACTGGTTCTCAGGGATGATGTCCAAGAGGAGATCTCTGAAGCTGGGAGTCATCCTTTAGGGTGGCCCAGAATAAAATGGTGACGCATTATGCCTCCCGGCGAGTTCATATATACTTTGAACGGCAAAGACACCAAGTCCCGTGGACTTCCAACGAAGATCTTGGGGCAAGAAGAGATGTCCAACAGCACTCTCTGTGACCTGTTAGAGAGAAACATTCTTAGCTACTCCATCACCAAGCAAAACTCCCCCGCGAGACTGAATCGCCTTGACTCCTAGGAAAAAGTTGTGAAGAGATTGGGGAACAGGGGCAGGGGGATGTCTAAAAGAGAGATGAGGTTTTGTCTCATTTGCAGTATCACTAATAGGCTTCCACATAGAAATGTAGCTTCAGTAAAGTCTAGAAGTGAATCAAATTCTAAGTACTTCTGAAACTAACAGCAAGATCATCAGCCACCAAATTACTTCTGTAAAGAAAAGTCTTCATAACAATTATTATACCTGCTTCTGGCATCGAGACAAACAGTGTTTTTACTAAAAGATTAATCGCTAGATGTCGTAGGACAGTAGATACTTGTCATGGAAGCCACTCAGTGTCCTGCACTCGCTCCCTCCAGCCCAGGAAGCATAAAGCAGATTCACAGGTGGCTGGATGAGCTTCCTCCATCCTTCCTGTAACATCCAACAGCAAGACAGTAGGGACCCACAGATAAGGAAATGATCTGACTGTCAAATCTTCCCATCCACACAGGAAAAGACTTCTCAGAGAAGATGGCATCAGATTTCAAGATTCCATATATAAGATCAATTGGCTTCCCTGATGTTTTTAACCTTGCTGACACTGGTGCATTAAAGGAAATACAGCTCCAGAAGCTCAACCTGAAAGGTGCAGTGGCTGCAAAAGGAAAAACACTCTCTACCTATCCATCAAGTTTAGGCTTAGGCACTACAAAAACATCCAATGTCTAAATGTATAATGAAAAGTTTGAAAAGGTAATTAATATTGTAGCGCTATTGCATCTCTTCACCTTTCTAGCTCTATCTCAAAATTGCTCTAATATACCAAATCAATTAAGCAAAGGTATCTTTTCAGTCTACAAATTCAGAGACTCGACTACATCATTTCTGGGGTATCTTGGCAGTACGAGATGATGGAGAAGGGAGCTGAACTTCAGGTCAGAAAGCCATGGTTAAAGCACAGGCCACATGTGTTCAAGCCACCAGAATCTACCAAATCAGTCAACCTCGTAGGTTCTGAAAAATGAGAAGGATACTTTCTGCCCAAGAAGTCATGACGATCCAGAGAAACACTTTATCCATGGCGCTCTGAATTCTGTGATGTGCTGTTATCAGCTGAGGTAGACCCATGACACACTAGCCACTACTGCTATGTGGTTTTTAAGGCTGTATTTACTAAATCAGAGGCACAGACTGCAAAACATCCCCAAGAGAAAGGGTAGTTTTGACTAGTCCTACAAGAGAAACAGAAAAACACAGGACTTTCATCCCAGTGAAGTCTTTAAAGACCCTGCACATTTAAAATGGGAAAGTTAAAAAATATTATTTTTTTTTTAAAGAAATCATTTCTTGAGACTTCAGAGTAAAGAGTAAAAAGTGCACCATTTAGAGAAAGAAACTCTGAAATTAGTCATCGAATGTTCTCCACACAGAACAGTTAGTGTTTATTCATTTCTATATATTAACCATGCTCTCTCCAGGACTTAAGGATGATTTGAACTATGACTTCCAGAGTTTTGTTTGGAGAAGACTCATACATTACTGGCAAGATCCATGATTCAGGGTCATATTCTAAAACATTTTTCTTCATTTTAACATTGCTTCTTACGCACATTGGCCTATTCTAATC
Source organism: Pteropus vampyrus (assembly GCF_000151845.1). NCBI lineage: Eukaryota > Metazoa > Chordata > Mammalia > Chiroptera > Pteropodidae > Pteropus > Pteropus vampyrus. The sequence continues at coordinate 3,554,130 of NW_011888861.1, read as the reverse complement.
TCTAGGATGACTGAAATGGATCTAAAGCTTGCTGAGAGGAAAAAATAAAAGTACTCTTCCCTCCTTTTGCATCTGTTTACACAGATTGTTAAAATAGTACTGTTCATTAGATAAAAGTGAGATGAAATAAAAGACGATTTGTTCCTCTGAAGAGTCGAGAAAGGTACAAAGGATTACAGACGCTTCAATAGAATAGGAAAGCCAAAATAAAACACCAAAATTTGGGCTCAGATATTATCACTATATTTCCCTCAAACTCAATAGACTGCAAGGTTTTACAGAAGGAGATTTTAAAATAAATAACCAGATCATCTTTTCTCCTATCAATAAGATAAATAAATTTGCCTTATGGGCCTATGATGACTTATGAAAGAAAAAAAAAACTGCTAATCTTATGAATGGTGTCAGTTCAGGCACCAGAGGCAGTGGCCAGAGGGAAACACTCTTTTCCCAGCACCTTATATAAAGGCTGTCTCCCCAAAAAAGCTATAAGTCAGGGTCCTATTTTTCAGTGGTCTAGGCTGCGGTGACAAAGGTAGTTCCAGAAGTGAACTGGAAATGGATGGAGCCTTGGAAAGAGGAAGAGTAATCAAAACAAAATTCATCCAGAGTCTTTTCTGGCCCTACCTGGAACTTGCCAGAACAGAGTGAGGTAGAAAAGTGCCTTGGGGCACTTTCCCACAGGATGCTGCTGAAGACACTGGGCCCAGGCCTCAGTTTCTAATGTCAAGCTCCCTTTTCCATACTTGTCAAAACTTCTTTCAGGAGCATATAGTCCCTCACATCAATGAACACAAATGAACACCCTCTACCTGGCAAAGGTATTCTCACCTACCACCAACGAGGCAACTTCTAGACAAACTCATATGCAAGAGAGAGGAAGTAAATGGCCAACAGGCCATCTCACTCTGAGGGGCACAGATACCATGGTCGAACTGCCCTCCCACCCCATCGGTCTCATCCTTCACCAGAGAGGTTATACAGAGAACTTCAGGGTTCCCTTCTCCCCTTTGAATGGTGCCCCCCTCCATGTGGTGCTTTACCTCAGCTGAACCAACCCTGCTCAGGGGTCCAGAACTACTCTCTTCCAGATAAAATGATCTCCTTGGGGTAACGATCTCACCGGAAACATTCACCTGAGTTGGACAGCGGGTCACAAGAGTGCTTAAGGCCAGAGAACATACGTGAAGGAAGTGAACCTCAATCTCACTCATTCATACAAAACAAGAGCAACACAGAGCAGAGAACCCCAAAAGTGGGTAGGGGAGACTCGACAGCTAGGAAACTAGCCCAGGGTGGGTAAAGGTTAAGGAGAGGCGTGGAGAGCAGATGGGCGGGGAAGAGGTAAGGGGAGCCCCTGACAATAGAAAGTACTAGGGTTTCGACAGGGAGCAGTTCCCAAGGGGAGCGGTGGGCAGATGAGAATGAGGACTGTTCCCAGCAAAGCCAAGCTAGCTGCTGGCTGGCCTGGCACAGAATGTGAGCTGCGGTAATCTCACGTCTTCCTGGGTACAGTCACAGAAGGAAAGAGAAACAGATCATCAAATAAGACAAAATCAGACTAGGGAAACAGCTGAAGCAAATACAACTTTTCAAAAAGGATATCTAGAACACATAAAGAATTCATTAACACAGATGAGAAATTGAGACCCCCATTTGCTAATTGTGAAAGAGAAAATTAGTAAATAAACATATATAGAAAAGTTCTACCTCTGAGAAGGATCAAAGAAATGTAAATTTTAAAACCAAGAAGCCTATTCGATTAGCCAAAAAATAGTAAGTCCCACCATCGATCAGGTTGTAGTAAGACACATTCATATGTCATCAGTAACAATGTAAATCGGTACCGGCCTTCTAGAAAGCAATTTGGATCAAGCCTCCCTATAGTACTCTAACAGCCTTCTGATGTGACTGTATCCTAAGTTAGTACTCAAGTGTACAAAGATATTCACCACAGCTTTATAATAGTAAACACACAACTAGAAACAACTCAAATGTCCGAAAATAATACAAAACTTAAATTAAGAATAATCCTTGCAAATGATAATTGTAAAGCCTAGGTTGCAAATGAGAATGTGTTTGCTAAATGGAAAAGGCAAAAGAGAAAAAAGGTATATGTTAAATTGTCAAGAACTAGAAGACAACATATAAAAGTGAACACGATTTATGGACTAAAATGGTAGAAACAAAGGGAACTTTTGTTTTTAAAAGCTTTTCTTTTATTCTTGTAATGTATAGGCAACAGATGTTTAAAATGTAATATTTCTATCAATCATGGAGTAGTGAACACCCTCTTCTGTGGAGCAGATCAGCCTGTGGGCAGAACATCATGGCCAGATCAGTGGAGGGTATTTAGGCCTTCCCAAGTTTCAAAGGTCGATTTGATTCAAAGGGTACCCAAGAGGGGCTCTCAGGTACTCCTTGTACCCAGAATATCCCCTATAGATACAGCTCTTTCCTTTGTTCTTCCCCTCCCCACCTCCCCCACCCCCCTCACCCCCTCACCGGCTCTTAAGTACTATGTCTTCCCCTGCTGTACTTTCTTTTTTAAAAAATTATGTATTGAGATCCTACCATGTATAATATATATAGTACATGCTCAATTCATCCTTCCAACAATCTGGTAGAATACATGCCATCATCCCCATTTTACAGAGGAGGAAATTCAGGATCACAGATTTAAGAAATGTGGCCTGGGTCACAACTCAAGAACAGAGCCAGAATTCAAACCTCAATCTCCTTATATTAACCATTATGAATACTGTCTCTTCTTTTCCTCTCTGCTTATGAATCAAAACAAAACACTCTTAAATGTTACCACTTCTATTTACACCAACAGCCTGAAGAGATTATTCAAATTGCAATAAATCAAGAAATAGTATGGACTGCTTATAAATTAACCAATAAGACAAGGTAATGCTGCACACACTAACTGCAAAAGTTGAGGCAGGAAAAAAAAGGGAATTATCTCGAGACTCAAACCTGTACCTTCATTCAGGAAAACCAAATGACATCAAAAGGATTTCTACTTGAGTATTAAAAGCAGAATATCACCCTTGAAACTACTGCAAAGAAGGGCAGAGCTTCTGCACCCTCCTTGCAAAAAATTACTCCTCAATAAGCTGCAAGATTCTTTCCAGTTATAACACATGCATTCCAGAAATGGATGTTGTATGGGGCATGGCAGAAAGAACAATAAAAAGGAGCAGAGGAAGGATTAAGGTATGAAAGTAATATAGATGGAGCGATAAATGATTTTAGGCACCACTTATGACTTACTCTATAAATAATGACACAATAATAGCTAAAATGTAAATTCTAATTAAATACAAAACCTAACAAAGTCAAACAACAGCAAATGATGTTTGACAGAGCAAAGGTCTTGGGGGAGCCAAGAGGAAGAATTACAATCAAATCTATTCATGCAACTGTACTATGTTAGATAGAAGGGGCCTGGGAGATTATTTGTTTCAACTACTTTTTTTCTTTGTAGGTGGGGAAACTGAGGCCCAGCAAGGTAGAGTGAGTGACCCACGTCACCATGCAGCAGAGCAGGAAACAGAAACTCAGTTTCCAAATTACCAGTCCAACAACTTTCCAGTGTACCACACTCACTCTGCAGTGTACTGGAAAACCACTCCATTCTAAATCATATTTTTAAATTAGCATTAAACATTCTATAAATATTAAATTCTTTTTTAATAATTTTCAAATGCACAGGAGCATATTTTAAAAAGAAGCCTGGTTTTGATTTCTTTTGGAAAGCGGCACACTGCTCAGTGTTTAACCTAGTATTGAGTGAAATATTAACAGGTCACATAATGGTTTCAGTGTTCCTTCGGTAAAGCTACACAGAATTCGAAAACCATATCCCCCAGGCCTACAGGAGTTTCTGGAGCACACATTAAACTCAACGCTCTGCTCAACAAGCCCATCACTGTTAAGTAACTCATCAGAAAATAAAGAGGGAATTACCAAAGGGGAATTGCCAAGCAATTAGTTCTCTGAAGCAGATGACATACAACTGTTGTAGGGAGGAGCTTCCCGGTTAGTCATATGCCACAGTCAGAGCCTCCTAATCTGTAAATAAAAATGCATCACATATGATTACAGCTGGGATGGAGGCTGGGGCTGCCAGGCTAGGGCATGGGGAGAATCCCAAGTCTTCTGTTCTGTGTGTGTATAGAGCAAGAGATGTTGCCTCGGAAGATTTTTTTTTTTTTAATCCTTGGTAATTTTCATTCAACATGAGAAAGACAAATTGTCCTTCCCTAAACTGGCTAAGAGCAAAGTGATCTTTCCTTTCTATCCTTCTGACATGAGTTGGTTAAGATTCACTCACCGGTCCAGTGAAGGAGAGAAAATGAGAGACTGGGAGGGGCAGGGACTGGAGGGTATAGCCGACTTGAGCTTTCTGATGGCCACGTGACTAAAGCGTGACCTCCTTTCGCTGCACGTTTTGTTCTTAGAGCTTGCATTCAGCACCACCCCACCGCCTATCAAACTGGAGAGATAAATAGTTCCTATCTGCCAAATCTTGCAAGCTGAGCAATGACCCAGTGGAGCTCTTTGAAGAGTCAAAAGTTCAACATCTCACTGGGACTCCTGATGCCAAACAACATTTGGAGCCCAAACACAGATAAGCATACTGCCACTGTCATCATTTTCTTCAATTAATAATTATTGAAAATACATAGGAATCTTGGGAAGGTATGAGGAGGAGTGAAAGAAAGGGAGAAAAACACCACAAAGACAGCCTGTATGACTCTGAACAGAAAGGCTGGCATCAAAAAGGGAGGCTCATTGCCTCTGAGTCGCTCTCTGATCCTAACCTCTGAGAGTATGATGCACTTTGTTATGGTTCTTTAAACACTATAATTCTTTATAAATATTACACCTTGCCTTCTGGACTCAACTGTAAGCTTCTTATGGGCAAGGCTCAGGCTTAAATGCATATTGGCAATTAAGAGTATAGGCTGGGATCAAAGCATGATTTTACTACTTAAGAGCTGGTCAAGCTTGGGAAAGTTACTCATTCTCTCTGTGCCTCGGTTTCCTTGTCTGTGAAATGTAGATAACAACAGTGGCTACCTCAAAGGACCACGATGAGGATTAAATGAGTTAATATAAAGTAAGTGTGATCTACTGATCAACTCTAAATTTCCTATAGGGTCTACCTGGCATAACGCCTCTCACACATTAGATGCTTATTAAATATTTGCAGACAGGATGATCTGCCCCGGAGTTGTTGTCTCCATCTCTCTCATTCCTATTCTAACTTTCTTGTCTTTTATGAAAGATAGGTAAGTCACTGACTCATTTATAGCTATTTGGGAGACTACGGATAGCCCATCTAAACAATGCAAGTCAAAATAAAAAACTTAAATTGTCCTCAAATTTCCTCTCATTATATTAAAACAGACTGCCCACTAACAGCAACATAAAGAGATAATTTCCAGACTTAACCTTCATTCTGAACCATGTAGTCTTAGGATCTTTCCCTCCAGACAATGCTCACTAATTCTAGATTTCTTTATTTTCTATAAAGTATAAATGGGAAGCCAAATGGTTCAGAAAGCTGAGCCTAGTGTATGTATGTGTATACGTGTGTTAAATTTTTAAAAGTTCACATAAAAGCCACCAGAAAAGCCTTTATGAATCAAAACAAAACACTCTTAAATGTTACCACTTCTATTTACACCAACAGCCTGAAGAGATTATTCAAATTGCAATAAATCAAGAAATAGTATGGACTGCTTATAAATTAACCAATAAGACAAGGTAATGCTGCACACACTAACTGCAAAAGTTGAGGCAGGAAAAAAAAGGGAATTATCTCGAGACTCAAACCTGTACCTTCATTCAGGAAAACCAAATGACATCAAAAGGATTTCTACTTGAGTATTAAAAGCAGAATATCACCCTTGAAACTACTGCAAAGAAGGGCAGAGCTTCTGCACCCTCCTTGCAAAAAATTACTCCTCAATAAGCTGCAAGATTCTTTCCAGTTATAACACATGCATTCCAGAAATGGATGTTGTATGGGGCATGGCAGAAAGAACAATAAAAAGGAGCAGAGGAAGGATTAAGGTATGAAAGTAATATAGATGGAGCGATAAATGATTTTAGGCACCACTTATGACTTACTCTATAAATAATGACACAATAATAGCTAAAATGTAAATTCTAATTAAATACAAAACCTAACAAAGTCAAACAACAGCAAATGATGTTTGACAGAGCAAAGGTCTTGGGGGAGCCAAGAGGAAGAATTACAATCAAATCTATTCATGCAACTGTACTATGTTAGATAGAAGGGGCCTGGGAGATTATTTGTTTCAACTACTTTTTTTCTTTGTAGGTGGGGAAACTGAGGCCCAGCAAGGTAGAGTGAGTGACCCACGTCACCATGCAGCAGAGCAGGAAACAGAAACTCAGTTTCCAAATTACCAGTCCAACAACTTTCCAGTGTACCACACTCACTCTGCAGTGTACTGGAAAACCACTCCATTCTAAATCATATTTTTAAATTAGCATTAAACATTCTATAAATATTAAATTCTTTTTTAATAATTTTCAAATGCACAGGAGCATATTTTAAAAAGAAGCCTGGTTTTGATTTCTTTTGGAAAGCGGCACACTGCTCAGTGTTTAACCTAGTATTGAGTGAAATATTAACAGGTCACATAATGGTTTCAGTGTTCCTTCGGTAAAGCTACACAGAATTCGAAAACCATATCCCCCAGGCCTACAGGAGTTTCTGGAGCACACATTAAACTCAACGCTCTGCTCAACAAGCCCATCACTGTTAAGTAACTCATCAGAAAATAAAGAGGGAATTACCAAAGGGGAATTGCCAAGCAATTAGTTCTCTGAAGCAGATGACATACAACTGTTGTAGGGAGGAGCTTCCCGGTTAGTCATATGCCACAGTCAGAGCCTCCTAATCTGTAAATAAAAATGCATCACATATGATTACAGCTGGGATGGAGGCTGGGGCTGCCAGGCTAGGGCATGGGGAGAATCCCAAGTCTTCTGTTCTGTGTGTGTATAGAGCAAGAGATGTTGCCTCGGAAGATTTTTTTTTTTTTAATCCTTGGTAATTTTCATTCAACATGAGAAAGACAAATTGTCCTTCCCTAAACTGGCTAAGAGCAAAGTGATCTTTCCTTTCTATCCTTCTGACATGAGTTGGTTAAGATTCACTCACCGGTCCAGTGAAGGAGAGAAAATGAGAGACTGGGAGGGGCAGGGACTGGAGGGTATAGCCGACTTGAGCTTTCTGATGGCCACGTGACTAAAGCGTGACCTCCTTTCGCTGCACGTTTTGTTCTTAGAGCTTGCATTCAGCACCACCCCACCGCCTATCAAACTGGAGAGATAAATAGTTCCTATCTGCCAAATCTTGCAAGCTGAGCAATGACCCAGTGGAGCTCTTTGAAGAGTCAAAAGTTCAACATCTCACTGGGACTCCTGATGCCAAACAACATTTGGAGCCCAAACACAGATAAGCATACTGCCACTGTCATCATTTTCTTCAATTAATAATTATTGAAAATACATAGGAATCTTGGGAAGGTATGAGGAGGAGTGAAAGAAAGGGAGAAAACACCACAAAGACAGCCTGTATGACTCTGAACAGAAAGGCTGGCATCAAAAAGGGAGGCTCATTGCCTCTGAGTCGCTCTCTGATCCTAACCTCTGAGAGTATGATGCACTTTGTTATGGTTCTTTAAACACTATAATTCTTTATAAATATTACACCTTGCCTTCTGGACTCAACTGTAAGCTTCTTATGGGCAAGGCTCAGGCTTAAATGCATATTGGCAATTAAGAGTATAGGCTGGGATCAAAGCATGATTTTACTACTTAAGAGCTGGTCAAGCTTGGGAAAGTTACTCATTCTCTCTGTGCCTCGGTTTCCTTGTCTGTGAAATGGAGATAACAACAGTGGCTACCTCAAAGGACCACGATGAGGATTAAATGAGTTAATATACAGTAAGTGTGATCTACTGATCAACTCTAAATTTCCTATAGGGTCTACCTGGCATAACGCCTCTCACACATTAGATGCTTATTAAATATTTGCAGACAGGATGATCTGCCCCGGAGTTGTTGTCTCCATCTCTCTCATTCCTATTCTAACTTTCTTGTCTTTTATGAAAGATAGGTAAGTCACTGACTCATTTATAGCTATTTGGGAGACTACGGATAGCCCATCTAAACAATGCAAGTCAAAATAAAAAACTTAAATTGTCCTCAAATTTCCTCTCATTATATTAAAACAGACTGCCCACTAACAGCAACATAAAGAGATAATTTCCAGACTTAACCTTCATTCTGAACCATGTAGTCTTAGGATCTTTCCCTCCAGACAATGCTCACTAATTCTAGATTTCTTTATTTTCTATAAAGTATAAATGGGAAGCCGAATGGTTCAGAAAGCTGAGCCTAGTGTATGCATGTGTATACGTGTGTTAAATTTTTAAAAGTTCACATAAAAGCCACCAGAAAAGCCTCTAAAGTTATAAAACACACTCATATTAATGTGATTTATCAAAGTACTGTAAATGAATTGTCACAAAAATGAACAATTGCTCCAGGGTCAAGTGGATGGCACAATGTGATTTACGCATATCACCCAAGATGAATAAATCAAAGGTGGAAAAGATCAAAGGAAATGCTAGAATTGTTGTTAACATGTACAGGGCTTGACTGAAAATCTTAATAAAACTTTAGCGGAAAATAGAGAGGTCGTTTGTTTCAATGAAAAGAGATACTGCATGCGCTTAATTTCAAAAGTAGCATTCATTTTCATATACACACATATTAGGTTTAGCTAAAATTAGCTCACGCTCCTATTTTTTAAAAGGTCTTAAAGGAATAAAGGTTTTGACACGATTTCATTGAGCTGAGTTTCCAAGGTGCCTGAGCTTCTAGGGCAGACTCCCACTACCCACCCAGGCATCATCCCCACTTCTCCACCCACCCTTCCTCCACCTAAAGTCTTAAAGAGGAAGCATATAAAGGCTGTGCCACATCCCAGCTCCTCTCCGCTGCCTCTTACCTTCTCCCTACATATTTTATGCCAACTGATGCCATCCCCGAAATAACAATCATCCCCTCCTGCCCGTCATAATTTCTGCCAAGCATAAGAATCCAAAGCTGAATTTCGAAGATCACTCTTATGCCAATGACTCCTCCAAATTTATCTCCAGACCTGACCTCTCAGCAATTTTATTCCCACAGTCTCTACTGTCAGCCAGACTCCAGCAACTCAGGTGTCCTCCAGCACCTGTGCCTCTGCCAAAATGGCCTTGTCAGTTACACACTCTGCACTTGCTTTTTATATCCAGGCCACTTCAATGGTCTTCCTCCTGCTCTATCCATCTCTTCCCACAGAAATGCTAACCAGCCTTCAGAATTGAACTCAAATGATCCCTCCTCCTCAGTCTCTCCTCATCATCCTACTCAGCATCATTCTTCTGAATTGCTTCTCTGTTAGAATGTACCCTGGTAAGTACAACCCACCCCATTCCGCTTTGCTTTAGTTATTTCAGAGCATTTCTTCTTTCCCCTACCTGACCACGAGGAATACAGTATAACCTCTTTCTGGTAGCTCTTACTTTCATGCCCACAGCACTATGTAGTAGTTTCAAAAGTACACAGGGAATAAATGAATTTACATAGAGTGACTGTGACATTTCTTTACACAGAGAGCGACTGTGAACGAGTTAGGTCATAACTTTGCTATAGCTATATCATTACCCAGAAAATAACTAGAACCAGAAATAATTGTAACCTAGGTTTTAATTTCTTAAAAAAAAAAAAAAAAAAAAAAAAAAACCTGTAATGAATATAACAGAGTACAACATGAATGATACTATTTCCCTGCCCACGTTTAGCCATCAATTGTGAGGACTGTAATGAGGCCATTATTTATGCAAAATGTTTAAATAATGGTTATAAGCTTCCTTTAAATGCAATCACAGAAAATGTCAGCTGCTTAAAATTCAAGGTGACTCTGCACTACTTTGTCAAGTATTATGAGTACGAGTATTCATAAGACACAATATATGATAAAAGCCTCAATCTTGTCTCAATAAGCTTGCACATACTGACCAAAAGATATGATTTTCTGATGCCTATATTTTCACAGTAAAACTCTCTAATAAACACCCACAGGTTTAAAAAAAATTGTAAATGTATTAACCACATATGCAATGGAAGTACTTCCGTAAAAACTTAAATGTGAGGATTTTCTGCCTAGCATGTAACTGTTAAAATGGGTAACATCGCTAAGGATAACGTAGCAGTAAGGCATCACACCACTTTCCATTCAGCTGATACCTGTAGACCTTAAGAGGCTTACCTTTGCATATAACTCCAGGGTTATCCTATTTCCTTTCAAAGAACACCTCCCTAACACAGCCCAGTTCCATATTTCACAAGGATGTAATGTTTATGATAACTTTCTCCCTCCTCCGTACCCTTCTCTCCCCGTCCCTAAATGGGACTTCTCTGAGTATCCTTTCTGGGGCATATTACTTCAGTCACTCAGGTTTTTCTTTTGGTTTGTTTTTACTCAAATCAAAAATAACTTCCTCTATGCATACAACTCATCAGTTCATCTTACAACAATATGAAAACAATACATATGCATCCTCTCACAGTAAGAGAGCTGGACTAACAAAATCAGAAAAATAAACAAAAGCCTCATTTGCTTTGAAGAACTACAAATGCCTACAAAGACCAAGATACAGGTATATTTACTTTTTCAAGTCCTGTATGGTCCAGAAGCAACCATCAAGAAACAACATTAAAATAACCCTATCAAGGAATAAGTTACTTGATCACAATGATAGTTTATGTTCGTGGATCACAAACCATACGCCAGGCACTGTCCTATGCAGTATATGTATATAATTTCATTTCATTCTCACAGCAGCCCTAAGAGAAATTTCTAATATTATCTCCATTTTCTACACAAAGAAAATGAGAAATTCAAAGGTTACAGGATGGTCTAAGGTCACAGTGGCAGCTCTACTAGATGTGAACTCAGGCTGGTCCCTGAGCCCCAAGCTCTTTTCTCAGATGCCACAGAATTTTTAAGTAACTTAAAAACTGGATCTTAAGTATAAAGAGGGAGCTCTTTATTTAAAGAAATCTGGTGAATCATTTTCAAAATGAACATTTTGGTAAAGCATATATCCACCTCTTAACAAATTAGTTGAAAATCCAGACTTTTGCATGTGAGGTTTAGTAGAAAGTAGACTTCGTGTCTCACCAAATAAGGAAATAGAACATGACACAAGAAGAGCCGTCTGGAGACCACCCAATCCAGCAGTTCCCAAAACTACAGAGCATCAAGATGATTCCAAGAGACCATTAGGGTTCATTTCGATTGAAGGTCTAGGGTGGAGTCCCAGATTCCATTTTTTTAAGCTCTCCAGGTGATTCTGTTGCCCAGTCAGTCTCAGGAAACCTCTAAACTAGTCTAATTCTACAGCTTCCAGCAGGACTGCTCCCAAGGCAAACAGAAAGAGGCGATCTATTTCACATGGTTGCGTACACCAGTGTTCCCAACCCCTTACTGCTCCAACTTCTGTCTAACTTCCATCTCTCCTGACTTGATTCGGGCAATATCCTCTTGTTCTCTTTTCAACAGAGAACCATGAGTCATCAACCCTGCTTACACCCGTGTCTGCATGACTCTCCAGACCAGAAACATTTACTGTACATGAGGAAATCAGGAAGTTGTAAAATCCAAACAGACACAGAGAAATTCAAGAGTCAACAAATACTGGTTGCCACTGAACAAACAGGCCTCTGTCTCCCTACACATGTGTCATTCTACAACAAAAACCTAAAACATGAAAACTGTGACTTAAGATAACTCATAGCAAAACATTTCATCTCATTAAGTAAAGGTGACAATTAAAATGGCCCGGCTCAAGCATCGCAAAGTCAAATGTTGACTCCATCAACCAAATAAATTAAACCAAAAAGAGATACTTCAATGCAAGTTTTATAAAAACCTCTTGTCAATTTCTCAATTTCCCACACAATACAGTTTGCAAAGACAATGACATTAAAAAGTCCACGAAGTGCTAAAGCATGGCTAGTAGGTGCTTTTTCCAGGTCAGACTTTATCCTCATATGGGAACTAGAGAACATCGCAAAACTCTCACCTGATAGGTGATGCACTTCCCTGTAGTGGCCGTAGAGGAAAAGACTGCTGTACAAGGATGACAAACAAATCTGCAGTTTGAATGGACCACCCTGATGACTTGCTTCACGATGCTCCTGCAATGGTCCAGGGAGTGCAAGAGAGGAAATCAAAATGAAAAACAGAACAAAGTGCTTTAAAAAATAATTCCACTTAAAATGTCTATACACAAATCTTAACTTTAAGAACATCATATTTTGCTTTTTGTTCCATGAGAATTACAGATACTAGCCAGCTCAAAATGCAGGTCTGGTTTTACTCAACAGGGCTCGGAGGGAGGCCAACACACAAAACGGTCATCCCTTCAATCAAATTAAGAGGTTGGTCTCCTGATTTGAGCCAGCAACTGTCATTCTTCTCTCTAATGATTCTAACAAATCATCTGATCAACACATGCTGGTATCACAGGAATATCAGGTGAAAATGGGCATGGACTGAATAGTAATTGAGCCAAAGTCTAATTTTAAGTTGGCATACATTACTATCAACATGCAACTTGAGGGACGATCATGAAAGAGCACAGTTATTAGCATACCAGACTAATGAGATAGAAAAAAATATCAAATTGCAGGAAAAAATTTAAAGAATACACATATTCACTAAACTTTCCACTAAACTTTAAATTATTTAATTACTGAATGTATATATACATCGTTTTAATTTTGCCACAATGCTTTACACATGGTAAAGTGAAAATTATCCACTGTATGACGAATGAGTGAATTGTGAATGGATGAATGAGAGAATGAATGAATCTTCCATATACCTTTCCATCAGGGACCTTGGTGCTTGTAGTTTTTGTGAGGTAAAGACCTATGCATAGAAATGGAAGAAGTTGAGGACTTGATCTGCTAACATAGTTTCAGCCCCGTCTATTAAAATCATATTTTTTAAATGCTGGCAATTTCCAATTGTCCACATTAAGTAGAATCAGTAGCATAGTTATTACAAAATATCCTCGAACTAGTCATCACTGGACTGATTTTCAGTCTTTGATTACTGGAGCTGATCTGCATATTTGTTTAGGCTGATTTTAAATTTAGTTTGGACGTCCTAAGCCCATGCCAGGTAACAGTAGGAAGGAACAGGCCCAGGATTATATTGGGTGTCAGAAAGAAACTATTCTGGAGCTATGAATATGATCTCCAATGTGAATAATCTGTAAACAGGTTAAGTGAGCCAATTATCCTTGGGTACATGGCAACACATCTCAGTAGTCATGATTATTTTCATCCATACACACTCACTATTTTTAAGAGCACAACCCAGCTGGAAAGGAAAATCATTTCAATTGCTTTCCAACACTTTTCAAAGTAATGAATAGTAGCCAACGTATTCTTACTTCTAACTAATCCATTCACCAAGCATTTATTTAAACATCTATTGCAGTCTGCGACTGATAATCAAAAGAAGTTGGTTTTCTAGTCTTTGAGTTTCCCATGTGGAATCTCTGAGTACAAAGAAAAAAGGTAAGCTGTTCTAGATGATAATGTCTTTGAAGACACTATCCCTCTGCTAAAAAGCTTGTTGAGTTACAAATTTAAATAGTAGCCAAGTTAAACAGAAGCTCACAAAATTCTATTTACTCTTACCCAGTATTTGTTTTAAGAGGAGGATCTTGATTTTTATCTAGTAATATCAAATGAAGCATCAAAATACTGAATAATCATTTTCAAACAAGGTGCAGCTACCGTGGATTTGCATGCAGACAGCACCTGCTTTATGAGCTAACAGTTGAAAGGGTGTTTGCCTGTATATCGATGTGTGTGCACACGATCCTATTTACATATCACCTGGCAGATAAGGTTTTATAGAGTCCAAATTACAGTCTCCTGCTATTCTGAAGTGCAGAGAACAGTCAAACATGATGCAAATGCTGTAAAATATTAATTTACTCTCGCATTGCTATGCCTTCTTATTTCAAAAGTATTTGTGTTGCTACACCAGAGTAATTAAGAGAGTTAACATAACTTGCTGTTTTCCATCAGAGGAAAGAAACAAGGCAGAGTGAATTTGCTGGAAAAAATGCAAGCAATATATAAGAAAATAACCTATAGACTGTTTTATACAATATATACACTAAAAATAAAATATGTAATATTTAAAAAGCACAGAAGAGCAATAAAACATAATACTATTAAGAGTGAAAGATTACTAAGAAAAATGGCCTAAATAATACTGATGTGCTAGTCAATAAAGAATATAAATACAGGGGATATAAATACTTTGAGGAGAGTAAGCTAAAGCTAAGGGTGCATTAAAAGAAAATTTGCCACACGTAGTGACAAAAAAATATATTTCTTTCTTTGAATGTTAGAAGCATAAACTCTTCTAGGTTAGCAGCTAGGAGATTATCATTAAAAACTTCTGCTAAATGACTCCCTCAAAACGTCACATTAAAGAGCACGCAAGTAGAAAAAAGAGTTCCTCTTAGCCTGAATCGAAACATCATAATCAGGAAAACTTCTGCTTCCTTAAGTCTCAAATTCTGATTACACTACAATGAATTTTCTGAAAAGTAATTTTCAGGTAGCATCTAATTTTTGCTTACGTTGTGGCAATTATCATTGTATTTTCGTTACTCCACAAATGGGATGCATTAAAAGTTATAGAAAAATCAATGAAACATTTCTGCTAACATCAAATATGTCAAAGAAAATATAATGCTTCTTGTTTTTTTTTGTCTGTAAAGTTCTAAACATGTTTTAGTACACTTGTGATGGTAATATATAGCGCAAATATTTATCATACATTAGCCTGAAAAGTTCAGTTTATAAGAATTATAAATTTTAAGGATTTATATTTTCTTAAAACTTGATCCAGTTACAACTCTTTCAGCCAACATTTAAAAATAGTCTCTAAAATTAGCACTCGGTATACTCATTATTATATCATCTCTTAAAGACTTTTTGAATGAGTATTTTATTAAACTGAATTAAAAGAAACTAAAATTTGAACAGCATAATTGATGGCTACAAACTTCATTCTTAAAAACAGGGCAGGCAGTCCTGTTGTAAAGTCCTGAAACAGAAATTATTCTCTCTACTGGGATTTCTATGACATTATTTTCAATGCTTTTAACAAAATGAGGGCCTACTTTGACAACTTTGCAAGTGTGACCAGAACTAAATCTGTTCTTTGAAGCAGTTAAATTGCATATATCTAAATCTCTCAC
Organism: Pteropus vampyrus; assembly: GCF_000151845.1. Lineage (NCBI taxonomy): Eukaryota > Metazoa > Chordata > Mammalia > Chiroptera > Pteropodidae > Pteropus > Pteropus vampyrus. The sequence goes on along the minus strand of NW_011888861.1, from coordinate 3,538,726 downwards.
AAAAGCCAATCAAATTATCGTTACTCTGAAAACATAAAGCAATAGAAATTAAACACTCTCCCCCCGAAAAAATGATGTTTTGTCTGACTGCCCTATCCCTTTACATATGCAAGTATTTAAGCTCTTCAGAGTCTAAACTATGTGTTACTTTCAGACAGCAATAGTTTAAATAATTAACATTCACGCCTACATTTTCTAAATTTCAGGGTTTTAGTAAAATGTTTATTGACTAACTTCTAATAGGAAACAAAATGAGCCAGTGTCACAATTTGTTAGTCATCAGAAACTGTCATTGAAGGTAAGTGCCAAAGTAAAATCCACTTGACATTTCAGAATGGAAAAAAAATAAAGGCACATTATACAAAAGGAATGTGAGTCCTTAAACTCTGTATGACAACAAAAACAAGAGTCACAGAAATGTGTTCACTATTATTTTAATAATCTCTTAGGGCTGGCCTTTCCCAGGACTTGCAGACAACTGAGCAAGGTATGTTGAAATATAGGGCTCTCTACAAGCATTTGACATGAAATCTTATGGCTAAAGAGTTTTTCTTGAATCTTTCTCTACGAGTAGAAAACAATTCAAAGGCTCTTCATTTCTGTTTACCAAACCCTCTTAAAATGAAATCCAGAGAGAAAAATATTAACTTGTACACTTTCCAATAAAGTACAGTTTTCATACTTATTTTAGCATAAATTTGTGCATTTAAAAATAAATGTTCATATTTTATTGCAGGTAAAACTGTTTTCTGTATGTTGCAAAATACCATCCAGGACCTCCAAGGTGTTGCATAAAACTTACACTTCTGTGCCTTATTTTATATCCTTGCTTCCCATCTATTTACCTCCTAGGAATAATAGCTCATATTAACCACTGAAAGCTCGATCTGAGAGGACCACAATCAAGTTACTAACTATATAAACTCACTAGAAGAAATTGTAACTGCACCTCCAACCCCGGATGGAGTAAGTAGCTCTCTTAATCCTAGCCCCAGGGGGAAAAAAGGATTTACGGATTTAGTTACTGGACTGTAAAACTGTAAACCTACTGGCAGGGTCACAACTAAATCAAGACATGATTATTCTCAATTATTTTTACCTTCAAATATCAGAGTTACTAAAATACTTCTCTTTATTTGGATTGCCTGAGCAACACAGAGTTTCCACAACCAAAGCTTTTTTCTTTTTTTTTTTTTTGCAACAGTATTATTTTTCTTTGCTAAATAGGCTTAATAAGGAGGTGCCCTAATGCAAAGAGTTGACTAATGCACTCTAAATTATTAAATGCTCATTAAATTATATCCTAAAATAGAATACAAGTTGTTTATTGTGCAAAAGTACCACACATTATCAGCCTACCAGCTACAGGCCTATATCATCTTTCTTCTGAGACAAAAACGTTTTAACTTAGTATCACAGATATAAAGGCCAAAAGATCCAAATGAAGAATGGCTGCCTATCGTCAGTCCCATTTTTTGGTATTACGATGGCTGTGAAGTTTTTAAAATGTGACAATGGGCTATCCTTCCCAAATAAATTACTTCTGCTGAATAAACCCTCTAGAAAACCAGTCATAACTAGTAGCAATGTAGGTTAAAGGATGAGCACGTTCACACTTGAAAGGGTTAAGTGCCTGCAAGGCCAAGGGCACCAGACAGCAAAAGAAATGTTGCTTAATCAGCTCTGAAAGGTTTCTAACAAGTACCAAATACTTGTTGATCTGTTCACAATAAACACCCGCAGGATTGTCAGGCTCCTTTGACTGTCTGGGGAGAGGCATTTACATACTGCACCCAGTAAGAACTGCTTGTTGATCTCCTTTATAAGAGTAGAAAGAAGCCTCATTCAAGTGTCTTCTGTCCAAATGACTGAAAGGAGATGCAATTGAAATAGTGAAGTCTCTCATCTGTCTTGGGCAACACAAATACTGTGCATAAAACACTTGGAGTAGTCCAGGCTCAAAACAAACCCACCTGAATGGACTGAGGAACACTGTCTGTTGCCATGGCAGCCTGATCTAATTACATGAGTGATCAGGACTAGAGTAAGTAAGTGCAGGGAGAAGCTACACCACTGACCCGTACCTACAAGAGGAGAAAGGGAAACAGGAGGTTCTGGAGAGACTTCGACCTCTGCTTTATGTAGAAGGGGGCACTCAAGCCTATTTGTCTGTGGAGCTGCTAAAATACTGACTGATGCATGCAGAGTTAAAGGGCAGTCAGAGGAGATTAAATGCCACAGTATTAGCAGTTATGGTGCAATCCCTTTCCAAGAGTTCATGTGCAGGATTTTCTCCTCCTCTCTCCGGTGGTTTCCCCAGGCATAAGCTTCATTCCAAACAAAAGCTCAAGTATCAAACTACCATCAACCATCAAATAAACCACAAGGTGGGCTTAACAGGGGCTTCTAGGAACTGCAGGGCTCCTCAGAAACCCAAACAGAAATGGCTTAGCTAAAAGTGTTGAAAAGTAACTAGCTGCGCCTAAAAATAACGATCAAGTAACTACCCTCTGCTCTGAGCGATATGTAACGACGATGTTTAAATATTAAGAGCAGCCTGCATTATAAAACACAAATGTCATTGAGCTACGACTACTTAATTGCCAAAGGAGAATTTATTTGCATACACGCATTCCCGTGCATGCACTAAGGATGTGCAGAGAGTATGCTATTCTAAGGCATTTGATTCGTGGCTGTAATGGGGTCTTCTAATTTTGCTAATTGTATCCTGTGGATCTTACAGGGAACCTAAGAATCTCTTCGGGTACAGAACCAGTTTGGAGGAGTCCCTACTGCATAGCATACGGTAAACAAAATAAAAATAGCTTGCCGTTCTCGTTAGCCACATCGCGCATTATATAACCAGCTTCCGACTGGCTTTTTTTTTTTTTTTTTTTTTTTGCCCTTACTACTCTTCAGCAATTTCCCAATCTTCCGAAGTATTTATATTACCCTTATCTGTAGGATTATATACTGAGAGCAAAACACAACTGAGCCGCCACGGGACTAAACTGAACCTCACCGTCTTTAGGAACTGATTTTTTTGTTTTCTGGCAGGATCTCCACCACCACCCTACTTCCACCCCCCACCAAGGTTTTTGCTTAATCTCTCTAGAAAACCTGGATTGTTTCATCGCTTCCAGTCAGCCCCCTACGTGGTCTGAAATAAAATGAAAGCACAAGCCACGGAGTTTGAGCAGGCGGCCTGCGGGCGGGGAGCTGAGGAAGGGTCCGGCGCTGCAGAGTCACCCAAGTGGCCTCAGAGGGCCCCCTCCCCATCGCGACAGCTCCTGTCGGCGCTCTCCCGCCCCCCCCTCGCGCGCACACACACACGCACGCACACACACACACACACACACGCGCGCGCGCAAGCTCACTCACTCACACTCCCGCCGCGCTCCGCCGCCGCCTCACCTCTCACTCCGCCCGCCCGGCCCCTTCCCTGCCCCCAGCGGGGCCGGCCTGCGCGCAGCGCTGGGACCACGTAGGAAGCGGCGGCGGCCGCGGGAGTGGCAGCGTCTCTGGCCTGGCCCGGAGTGAACGAGTAGCGGGGCCCCGGGGCGCATCCCAATCGCCGCAGCGCCTCCTCCGCCGCCGCCGCCGCCTCCTCCTACCTCTGCTCCTGGCTTCATTCACCCTCCCAGCAGCCGCGCAGCCGTTCACTCCCGGCGCAGGCAGGGCAGCGCCTGTCGCTGCTCCTCTGCTCCTGCCGCGGGCAGGGGCGCCGGCCCGGGCTGGGGCGCTCGCGGGCTCCCGGCTCCGGGCGGCGGCGGCTGCACAGGATCAGGAAGCGGCCGTACCAACAGGGCGGCGGAGGCAGCAGAGCCAGGGCAGCCACCCCCACTCACTGCACTCCCGGTACCTAGCGACCCAGCGCCCAACCCTCTGCGCCCCCAGCGCTCCCACTGCCCGTGCTGGGCCGCGCGCAGAGTCCCGGCGCCGCCGCTGGTGCTGACCCCTCTTGGTCCGCAACTGCATGCCCGGCGAGGCCGGCCTCCGCAGGGAGACCCTCACCCTGGGGCTCCGAGGCCAGGTAGCCACCCGCGGGGTAGCCCTGCCCTCATTCAGACACGCTTGCTCTCGTCGCCCTCTTTGGGGAGAGGGGTGAAGAGGAGGCGGCGGAAGGAGGGGGCAGCGCGACCCCTGGCTACCGCCACCTCCCTCTATGCCACCTCCAGGGAGAAGGACATGGCTCTCCGCACTCGCAGCGGGACAAGCAGCCGCCCGAGCCCGGCGCTGCGGCTGCTCTTCCCGCCCGCGCCCCCAGCCCGGGCGCGCCCCCTCGCCCGGCGGGCACCCACCCGGCAGCCCCCCTAGCGGCCGTCCCTGCGCCCAGAGCGGGGTGTCGGCCACACACACACACACACACACACACACACACACACAACACAACATGCCGCGTCGATTTCCTCCGTTCCTCTTCCAGCTGTTTTCCGTGCCGCCGGTTGGGATTTGGGGTTTGTTTGCTGGTTGTTGCTTTGGCCGCTCTCAGGAGAGCGGGGGTAGGGGGGATCTTAATCTAAATCAGGGGCGAAGGGGATGGGGGAGGGGGAGAGACAGAATCAGAGGAGAAAAAAAATCGCCACTTACTGTAAAGTGTAAATGGATCTGGGGTGGCGTGGGGAAGGGGGGGCAGAGGGAGAGAAACAGTGTCTTGCGGCCGCTGTAGCTCTGGCTGCTGTTCCACGGGGCTTGTTTTGGATTCCCCTGCAGTGAAACAGGTCCTGTACGGCTCCGCCACTGTAGTAGAAATGATGTCTGCGGTATACTCTGTTCTCTCCTCCTCCTCCTCCTCCTCCTCCCCCTCCTCCTCCCCCCGCTCCGCTCCGCTCCCTCCGCCCTCCCTCCCTCCCTCCCTCGCGCTCTCTCGCGCTCGCTCGCTCGCTCCAGTATGTAAATGTGTAATAGAAGCCAAATATGGAGCAGTTGGCTGCCGCCGCCGCAGCTCAAGGATCCGACCAGGAAGGGGGGTAGAGGGGGGACACCCTCCCGCGGGCGGCAGGGCAAGCGGCTTGGAGCCCTGCGAGCGCACGGCGGGCGGCCAGCCCTCGCCCTTAACCCTTCAATGCTCGTGGCCGGCTCTTGGCGGCCTTCGGGTATACCCGCACGTTTCTCCAAGACTGGCTCGGGATCAGGGGGCGGGGAGCGGGAGGGAAGACACCGGCCAGAGAGAGGCAGTTCTGCAAGGTTTGGATAGGGGCAGAGAGCTGAGGCGATGAGGTAATTGTAGCGGTGACCGGTCGGTCCTCGCGCGCCTCCCCGGGTCCCTGCACCTAGTTGGAGGAGACAGAGCAACAGCAGGGTGCAACTCAGGCACCCTGGAGGATTCTCCGGCTCAGAGCCAGTGAAATACCCCGGCGGGGAGGGGAAGCGGGCTAGTTCTCATCCCTACGTGCCCTTCGTCCCGGGTGCGCGGAAAAGCGTCCAAGAGGGCTGACTGCGATCATCATGCACGTTAACCCTCAAACCGGTTTAGCTTCGGCGTTCGGGAACCCAGACCATCGGGCCGAGGGGAGTACCTTTGCATGCAACTCTAGAAAGTTTTAAGGTTCCCCCCCTACTGCACGTGCACCCACACCTTTACTGCCTGTAAAGCTGATGACCTCCCTGACCTCCTTTCTCTTTCTGCAGGTCTGGAAATCTGCTGTGAGTATTGAACTACCCAGCTCTAGCCTTGGTAGACGACCCGCGCACTCCTCTCGCAGCTAATTCGGGATCATTAATTTAATCGGAAATGAGGTAACCAGTGTAGGAGATAAAGCAAACCGAGCATTAAATGGCAGTTCTTGTGAATCCGCGCTGAAGAACTTCCTCTGGACTCAATTTTTTAGTAGCTGGATGGGAAGGGACCTTTTTTCGAGGGATGCTCCTTGCCAACAGGTGTGGCACCTGGAGGAAGAGAAGTCAAACCCATGCTAAAGGGAGCTCAGTGCGGCGTTCCCCTTGCTGCAGATAATTCTGGAAGACCAGTAGGTGTCGGGGCAGCATTTCACCTCCTTCAGGTGCTTAGAACCCGGTGTCAAGAAACATGATCTCTCCAAGTAAGTTTCTCTCTGGAAGCCACTACTTTTGACTGTAGGCTGTATTTGAGAAACCTTTTGGCTGAGTTTACTTATGACCTAACGGTTAGTCACCAACTGAAGCAGGATACAGAATCATCAAGAGAAATGTGTCAGCTTTTCAACAACTAAATTGTAGAGACGTGCTACAGAAATAAAAAAAATAAGTATACTAACTAGGAAGGTGTAGAGCCCTGGAAATAATTTTATTCTCACATTTTGAAATGCCATGTACATATACATGGCTTAAATAGTACTACTACTGTTTACTCTTTCTCTGTTTCTACAACTTTTTTTTTTTTTCCATTTAAAAATTAGTAATTGTTACAGTTTAAACCCTGGGTTGGTCTCAAGTGACATTGTTGGTCTCATTACAGCCTCTAGTGGACAGTTAAAATCAGTTTCCTAAAAAGGCTCTGCCCTGTGTTACGTTCCTTAACAAGTATTATCAAGGTGAAAGTTAATACCTCAGACATAACCGAGTAATATCTCTTCCCCACTCTTGGCAGAGCTGGATTCTGAAAGAAGCAGAAGCTGTTGGCTCTGCACGGGAAAGACATATTTGTGCTGCAGGTATTATTATTACTGGCCTGAGAATAAACAGAGAGCTTCTGCTATTCGTTTTGGTTTCAGACAGCTTTCATAAAAACTGAACTCATCTAAAATATTTTTATAACAGAAAATGTTGGTTGCCATGTTTTTGGCTTAACTGAGATGTTTTTATTCCAACTCCTAATCTGCAGACTGTCCAATCTACCTCCACTCTATTTTTAGACATCTTACATTTAGAGAATTTTTGGTTAAAAAAAAAAAAAAGCTATTTTAATATTACATTGACACAAGCAGTTAATTTATTTTAACAACCTTAAACAAATTAAAACTCATAATTCAGATTAGAGTTAGTCAATTAATTTAAATATTCCTTCAAGGAGCTAAATATGTATATTACCCAAACAGTAAGAACAATTAATAAGAAATGTGTCATTTACTTTCTTAACCATTAAGATTAAAGTCATAAACTGCTATTAAAACCTGTAACTATTTCTTCCTGCAAGGCCCAATGAACATAAACAATTGATGATAGTTTCATTACCTTTAGTACTGAAATGTTTTATTTTCAAATGGCAAAATAGTAAATGTGCAATCACAAATAACTGATACTGATTCTTTAAAAACAAGACTCTTCGTGCAAATAAAAACTCAATGAAAGAAGAACAGAGTTTTCAAGAAGCCAATAGGCAAATATATAGTACTGTAGTCCTGTTCATAAGCCTGATACTATATTTGTACAAACATAAGTCAAACTTTGAAATTAAAGGAAATTGAGAAATAAGGCCGGCTGAGCCTTACTCCTAATTTGTGTTCTGCATTACTTAAACACCATGGAAAATCATTTTCATCCCTTCTATCTATTTCACTGTTTTGGTAGTATCTACTTTTGAAGGTCTAAAATGAGGTATCAAATATATCATCACATCTAACTTCTTAAAGCTAGTCTTCAGAACAGCAGCAGCAGCATCTGGGAGTTTTTTAGACATTCAGAATGAGAGTTCCAACCCAGACCTGCTGAATCAGAATCTGCCTTTTAACCAACCTCTCGGTTATTCCTCAGCACATTAGAGTATTAAAAATGCTGTTTGTACTCAGGGCTCTGTCTACATGAATTTGGCCACAGATGTAGAATTTAATTCTTCTATTTATTCCCTTTTTATTCCCTCCTCCTTTTATTAATTTGCACTTTTTAATGAAACATTATTACATTTTATGCTTTGTTCAAATAGTACTGCATTTCAGAAGAGCTCTGAAACATGCACAAATCTACATTAGCATTGCCAAGAGAACACTGTGAGGAATGTGCTGGGGTCTTGAACGCAAAGGTTTTCTTCTCAGCAGCAGAGGGAGCACAAGAGTACTTAATAAAAAAAAGTGTACAGGCTGTCCAAATCATGAGAGATTTTAAATTGTAGTATATGTTTTCATTGGAATTAGCCTCATATAGTTCCACACAAAATAAAAACAAGCAAACACAGTTTACCAGGTTATAACAACTAAATAGTGCACAGATTGGAAGTTAAATAGAAATTAGATGTACTTATTTAGTTTTAGGCTTGAATCCTTAAAAGAAAATGGACCTCAAAAGTCATACTTGGAAAAGAAGCCTTAGCTTTTCTCCAGTCAAAAATAAAAATAACAATCATCATTTCACAATATATGTAAATCAAACCATCCTGCTGTTTGCTTAAACTTATAGAGCGATGTATGTCAATTATTTCTTAATAAAACTGGAAAAAATAAAGATACAATGCAGAATAAGGCAACTCGAAGAGTAACTCCTGCTTATCTAAAAACGTTGGGGACAATAAACCCAACACTATAGCAGATAAATTTATTTCATTTGAACTCAAATATGTCGGTGAAAGAATGCACTTTTCACCATGTTTACTTTCGCAGTAATTATAAGGGTTTATCATTAATGTTTGCTGTGGTGAGGACATATGTTTCAATTATATCTATGTAGCATTTTATACCTCTCAGAGCCTTTGAATTGCATCTTCAAACACTCCTGTGAGTAGATAAGACATGGGAAAGCCAAGCCTCAAAAAAGTTTTGAACTGGCTTGTGCTTTCATAGCACTGGGACATTTGATTGTTATAATAATCCATTAAGGTGTTCAGAGAGGAGGGAAATCAGAGGTTGAGGATCCAGCAGCATGTTTTTTAGAGATTAAAAGGTTATTTAAAGTTACTAGATAATGAATATTTAATGAGTGAATATTTAAATGAGAGACTTATGAATAGAGACTGTCTTAATTCTCAAGTTACTTTTTATGTATTTATCACTTATTTACCAACAGCCTTTATGATTTTATGCATTTATCACTTATTTACCACCATTTGTTGAACATCTACCATAACTAGGCCCTGAGAATACAAAGATGAGTAAGACATATCTGTCCGCAAAGAATTCACAGCAAAACAAATCTTATCTTTTGGAAAATGTTCATTTTTACCATGATAAAACGTAAAGATTCACAGTTGTTTGATCCAGCACCTCTAAGAATCATTATATCAATCAGATTTCCAAATAGGAGAATCAAGAGTAAATTTAAGTGGTAAACATTTAGTTTTAAAAATCTTTTTTAAAATTGTTCAAAAGAATTTCCTCCTACATGAAAGAAGATTTGCCAAGTTTCTGTCTGGAGCAATTTGTTATGGCTGTGTAATAAATCCCAGAAAGTTTGAATTTTTAATGAAACACTGACAGACCTTTAACCATGCTGTAATAAAGAGGGTGTTATCCTACATATGTCATTTAAAAATCTGAACAAATCATAGCAGGCTTGCAAAACAAATATACTTTCCTTAGACTATACTCCAAAATAAAGCTGGAGAGACCAGAAAAGTAAAATTAACTAAAAACAAAAGTGAAAACCACTCACACAATAGGCTCTGAGGTCAGCTCACCACACCCAAACTAAAGTCACTGGGCTCTGAGCGTGGCACAGGGACTCTTAGAGGACTATGCTTCTGAATCATCTTTCTTGACCCTCCACCAAACTGTAGCAGGGCAGGCTTCTGGGTGATGGAAATGACATCACCAATAGGCAGGAGTAAAATTAAAATCGTTGTACTTAAACATCTGCCAACAGTTTATGAGTTAACAGTATACACATTGGGCAATTTTAAATAAGATTCTGTCTACAATTAAAAACAAAACCAAGTGCTTTAGTATAGGTCTGTACTGTCCACTGTGGCTATTAAGTACTTGAAATGTGGTTAGTCCAAATTGAGTTGTGTTGTAAGTGTATTATATACATCAGATTTTAAAGGCTTAGTGCACTCACGTATATATATCTCAATAATTTTTACATTGATTAAATGTTGGAATCAAAATATTTTATATATTAGGTTAAATATATTGTTAAAATTAATTTTACTTTTTTTTTTTGCTTCTCAATATGGCTACTCTAAAATTTAATACTACATGTGTGGAAGGATTGCATATTATATTTTTAATGAACAGTACCTCTAAGTACTTGTAGATAATGAGGCTGAAGAGATGCAAGAATGAGTTCTAAAAACTCACACAATTAGAGACCTTAGAATCCTGGCAAGGCTCTCTGCAGTACTGTAGTAGATAACTTAGTAACTTTTCTACTTTCCTTAGGTTTCCCCCTTACAATGTATGACATGGACCTTTTTCCTTGTTAAAAAGATCTCTGAGAGGGAGCTATTTATGAGTGAAGGCATCATCTCACTGGTAGATCAGTTATTGGCTTGCAAAACAAAAATTTGTTGAGGCCCTTCTGTGACTCAGTCTTTTTTGGGGCGATCTCAGGTATTTTGCCACCCTGGGAAGCTGATGAAAAACTTACAATCTGTTTTAGAAAGTCCAAGCAGTCTAGAGTTATAGCTGGTTTTGCTGCTTGAGGCTGAATGGTTTGGTATTGATACCCTCTAGTGACAGATGCCTTTGGACATTGATAATAAAAATTATACAATTGCTGCTTAACTAGAAAACAAATTAAGGCCACCAAAAGGAAATGTTTAAAAAAAAAGAAACTTGCTAATATGTTTAGTACAATAGGACACATCAAAAAAATTATTTTTAACCATTATTATTTATTTTACAAGCAAGACCTAGATACATTTTCATCAATGTAACTGTGACCAAGATTGAATGTAATGCAATGACCCATGAAGTATCAGAATTTATGGTCTTAATTATCTAAAGAACATGGCTCTTCGAACATGAAAAGAAAACAGACAACTTCTTAAGTCTTAGAATGAGTGAGTTGAATTTTGCTTGATATTGGCCAGGAGCATTTGGAAATCTATTAAAAGCATTTCATTAACAACTTGGCATTTTGCTTCCTCAAAAGAAATACTTTTTCCAAATTAAAATCAAAGCCCAAAGCCACCATTGCTTGAACTTACGGTAGTGGCTGTTGATGTATTGCATATGTAAAACTTAAGGTTCCTTCAAAATCAGATCACGAATAACGACAGGCTAAAAAAAAAAAAAAATCGAATTATTACGAAAGGAGAGAAATGAAGTTCTTTGTTATTCTAACTTCATGACATTAAAACATACATACACATAGCTATAAGCTCTCAGTTACTTTATTTTTCTTGAGTCAATATCAGCCAGGAGAAGCAGAATCAGATGAGGGTCAGAGTTTAAGGAAACTATTTTACGAGGAATTTACCAAGTTTACCCCAAAGAGAAAGAGTTAGAGAAAAACACACTGGCAAACTTTGCTTTTGGACATAAATAACTAGAGTTCACCAAGGAAACTGCCCGTGTCATGATTTCAGTGTGGGTTGTCAGGCAGTTTGATATTTGCAGAACTGCTCTTTATCAGGCCTCTCCAAGTATAACTCTGCTGCAAGACTTGGGGGAGCTCTCAAGACTGATTTGCTCTGTGTCTGTGGCACAGACATGCAGTGATAGCTACTGCCACAGATGCTTTCTGACAGAACAGAGTAATAGCACTCAGACTTAAATTGTAAATTACAAACAATCTTTTTTTAAGTACAAAATGAATGCACAGAATGGAAGACCCTGTCAGTTAAAATGAGAGTAAATCAAGTAGAAGATAAATTGTTCACTCATACCGTTACAGCCAAATTTTGATTCCACTAACTGTACCGTCATGGGAGATCTTCTCTTCTTTGTCAGATATAAAGAGATATTAATACACTGTGATTCTAATAAACATGCCAGGTATCTGATGCTTCTCCTCTGAAAGCCAATCAAATTGCATGATCTGTTTCCCAACCCCTCCCCCTACCTCTGGTTTAAAAGTTGTAGCTTAAATATCAATAGTAAGAACATGTGACCCTATCATTCCCAGAGCTAGCTTTCTCTGCAGTCAATTTCATAATTACAACTCTCCGCCTCTCAGCTCAGCACTTCCTTCCCCCTCACTGTCCTCTCACCCCCACCCTTACCAATGAATCATTGTGCATTTAAAGAGACTTAGATGACCTGGTGTGAACTTTACTGGCATCCTGTACATTCTTATGCCAAAAAAGGGGAGTTGCTCTATGACAGAAACCTAGCCAGATCCTGATGCAGATCTCAGAGGCAACAAGCTTGGGTGCTTATCTGGGAAGATCAGCAAGGAGTTAATTTTCCTAGATCACGGTGGTGATTCAGAATTGCATATCTCAGTTCATGATCAGGTTTTCAAGAACCCAGTTCAGCTCTCTGTACACAAAGGAATATATCAGAGAAAAAATGTTGGCAGATCTCCTTATGCAATCCGGGCAGAGGAATTTATACCACATTTAGCCCTTTGATTTCTCCAGATCTGGCTGAGGGTAGGGTTTCCATATTTGTGCTTTGGCAATGTGTTCAATAATTAAGTCCCCCCTATATATCCTCCTAGTGTTCTTCCAGGTTATCGTGTGTTTATTTGTGCATTTATTAAAACCAGAAACATTTTGTCCCCTTTATTATTTTAATACTGTGTTTGAATAATACAGAGAGGCCTTTGAAGATTTTTCACCCTACTTAGGGAGGTAAAGGGTATATATGCTTTTGCATATGCTTTCTCTCTATAGGGGAAGCCCCTTCTCTTCCCCCAACCCCTTCTTTCCATGGTGATTTTATTCTCATACTCTGAGATCCAGCTCAAACATCAACACTTCTGTGAAGGCTTTCCTGATTATCACAAGAGTTGTGGCTCTGCCCAATGTGTGAGTCAGAGAAGTGCTATTTTCTTATTCTTTTTATTTATACAATATTTTTTTTTAAGTCTGACAGAAAAAAAAATCAAGGCCATAAGCACAGATGGAGAGTATCCTAACTGAGGGAGTATCTTATCTGAATACTTCCTGTTACTCCCAAACCCATTTGACCTCTGCTTACAATTTCAACCATGTAACTGTTTTCCTTTGTTTATTGCACACGTATGTGACTGTCTGCACTGGTCGGTTCTTCATGTGAGTTCTCATTGCCCTCTGTGGTAGGTTGAATTCTGTCCCCGCAAAGGATATGGCTGAAGTCTTAACCCTGGTGTCTGTGAGTGTGACCTTATTTGGAAATAGAGTCTTTGCAGGTGTAATTAGTTAACATGAGGTCTTCCTGGATTAGGGGGGTCCTAAATCCAATATGACTTCTGTCCTCATAAGAGAAGACACAGAGACACAGAGGAAACATAGAGAAGAAAGCCCCGTGAAGACAGGGACAGAGATTGGTGTTATGCTGCCACAAGTAGAGGAAAACAAAGAATTGCCAGCAACCACTGGAAGCTAGAAGAGGCAAGGAAGGATTCAGTGGGAGCAAAGGCCTGCTGACACCTTGATTTTGGACTTCTAGCCTCCAGAATTGTGAAAGCATAAATTTCTCTTGTTTTAAGCCTCCCAGTTGGTTGTAATTAGTTATAGCAGCCCTAAGAAACTATTATACCATCTTCATGAGATCTGTGATTAAAGGGCTGTTGTATTCTTGTTTCTTATCTTTGTTTATATATATGGCCCTATCTTTTTCTTCTATAAATACACATAGGTAATCAGTTCTGGGTGTAAGCTTGATCTTTTACCCATGACAACACTAATAAATAAAAGATCCAATGGAGTAGGAAATTCAGCAAGAGAGTTCTAGAACCACCTCCCCATCATTCTATAAACATCTGACTTGTGGCCCCAGTCACAGAGGTTACTAGAGGTCAGAGCCTTGGACTCCTGCTCTCCTCAGCTCTAAGGTCTTCTGCAGGCCTCCTCAGCTCCCTCTGCTGGGGGCCAGACTGCACCAGCAGCTTTCTTCTTAAGTGGTATTTCAATGTGTGGGATATGGGTGAAGAAAAGACTAAAAAACTAAATTAATTGTTTGGCATTGAGAAAATATAACCAAAAAACTACTGCTTTTTTTTTTTTTTAACTGTTCGTTGGAGTATTATAAAAGTGTGCAAGAGAATCTCAGTCTTTCTGATTCTCATCTTTCCAAGAACAATTGGAAGGAAGCTCATTTGCTGCAAGAGGTTTTCTCCAGCAGGTAGAAGGAGGTCTTACCCTCAAGCCTGAAATTCTGAGGTATGTATCTCTTAGGGTCATCATGAAATGTATAATACTGTTCTTGCATGAAATGTATAATACTGTTCATCTCAGTAAATGACAACTCTGTTCTTCCAACTATTCAGGCCAAAAAACATCTTGACTTTTTTACATACTACGTCCAATCTGCCCCAAAATCCAGCTAACTCCACCTTCAAAATATATCCGGAATCTGACCATTTCTAACCACTTGCACTGCTACTATTAGAGCTAAACCACCACCATCCCTCATCAAGATTATAGCACTAGCCTTCTAAATTGTCTCTCTGCTTCCACCATTACCAGCCCACACCACAGTCAATCGTCTGCATCAGGTGATGCCACAATACTGCTCTACTCCACTTAAGAGTCAAAGTCAAAATTCTCCCATCTTACAAGGCCCCACACAATCAGAACACCCTCAATCTTTCAGATCCATCTCCTATAACTCTTCTCCCTGCTTCCATAGCTCCAGCCTCATTGTCCTCTTTACTTTTTCTCAAACAAGACAAATGCTCTCTTGCCTCAGGACCTTTCTGATTGCTGGTCCCTCTGCTTGAAATGCTCTCCTTTGGGCTTACTCCCTCACCTTCTTCGGTCTTTTTTCTAAAAAAAATAACCTCCCAGTGAAGCCTGCTGTGACTACTCTACTTAAAACTGTGAAGAATTTTTCTGATCCACATGCCCTGCTCTATTATTTCATAAATGTATCACCTTAGAACGTTCTGTGCTATTTCATTTTTTGTTTGTTTATTGTCAGAAAAGTCTTTACCCAAGTACCAGAACAGTCCTTGGCTCAAGATGGATACCTAATAAAGAGTCATCTACTATTAAATGAATTAATGAATAATATTTTTCAGGATCTACTATGTGCAAAGCCTTTTATAAGCCCCAATTCAATAATTGTTTCATTAGAAGCTAATCCAAAACAAATTCATCTTGTTCATGCTATGAAATGCATTCTATTTACCTGATTTTTGACTTAATTGTTTCTGGGATAACTCTCAAATTTGAGTCAGAATGAGCTGAATCTCTCATTCAAACTCAAATTTGTGAAGAACTTTTAAAAAACAAAATTCAAAACAAGAATTAAAGAGAAAGTATGAAACTGACAGCAAGTTTTGAGAAAAATTAAAAGTAGCACAGCAACAGCATCTAATAATCATAATTTTTAAAAGCTTCCATTTATCAAGCTCGTATTCTATGCCAGGCAACATGATAAGAGCTTTGTAGATGTCATCTCATCTAATCCCCACAAAAATATAGTGAGGTAAATATCATGATCCCTGTTTCTTAGGTGATTAAACTGAGACTTGGAGTTCAAAGGACCTGCCCAAGGTCACCCAGCACTGGTTACAAGGTGAAGTTATTCACCTACACAGCCTGAGAATTTTTAACAAGTCATTACCTGAATGAAATAGGTCAGTTAGAGTAAAACTACTGCATTACAATAGTTTGGCTATGGCATCATTTTTAATACTAATCTCTATTTTATTTTTGAGTGACTAATGCATATAGCCCACTAATTAAAGCTAACGATTCTTATTGACAATTGAATGTTCCTATATGAAAAGAATGGCTTCAGATCTACCTAACAGGTTTCTCAACTAACAAAACTATACTCCAGCTTATGATTTTACCCATGCTACTACATGGCTGGAAATGACTCTCACCTGAAGTGTATGGTCTCATTCCTAGGACTCTTTCTTATTAGAAATTTTGGCTCCCACCTGGCATATCCCATCATGGGACCAAGGAGGTGGTAAAAGAGCCAACGTAAATTCCCAAGCCTAATTTAAGGACTTAACTTCCTCTCAGTTAGCCTGTGCTTGACATCTCTTGTTCTACCCTAGAGCTTCCCAGAGTCCACTGTGACCAGCACTCTGAAAAGTAACCTGGCTACAAAAAAAGTATAAAACCCTACAACCTCTTCACAGACCCACTCCAATTTATATTTAAAGAAAATGGTCCTTGAAGCTGAAATAGTTCCAGAGTTCAAAAGTCTGAGAAATTGAAGGAGGAGGAAAAAAAAAAAGACATGTATTCCATTAAGATGTGAAGAGAGAACTTCGTTCTCTGAGGATGGAAGGAAGTAAGAAGGCCTTATTTGTGACTGCAGGAGAGGAAAAGAAAAGAGTCCCGCAAGGAAACTACCAACAGATGGTAAATACATTTTTAATTCTTCTGTCATACTGTGTGGACTTGTGCACATTTGTCCTGCTGTGTTAGGCTCCCGAAATAGCTAGCCATGGAATTGCAGAACAGTTCTGCTGCAATTTGAGATTTAGGAAACCATGCTGGCTGACAAAACAGGAAGGGCTCATAGTAGGATAGAGTGGATTTGCTCCCTGTTTGCAGCTCCTCAATGCAGCATTCGCTGTAGTTCTTAGTGCAGGAAAATTCTTTCACATGTCAGGTCTCATTGATGATGTTGTAAATCGTACTGCTTCAAATTGTTGACATTATCCGTATAATAATTCTTAAAGGTTAAAAAGAGTGTTGATCCATTTATTTATGTATCCTAAGCCTTACAGGGAGCATCAAAAACATATATGGCAGCCTGGAATTCTACACCAGGTATTTTTTGCACTTTTTGTGTTGGCATAATGTTCCCAGAGCACATCATGGGAATTTCAATGCTGGAGAAAGAACCAAGTATAATAATAGGTTGCTCTGAAAGGGACATAAGGAGATAAGATGCTAAAGTACATTCAGTTGACTTCTGCATCTGAGAGGTGACCTGAGACTGGTACCAGGAATGAATTAGGTTCCCAACCCAGCACCGTCTCTCAGTCCATCAGCAAGAAAGAAAAAGTGTTATGTTGATGAATCAAACTGAGCATGGAATAATGAGGAAAGGGTGTTCTATCACTTGGTCAGAGTCTAGAAATATAACTTATGCAATAACATATTACTAGAACTGGAAGGATCATTGTAGAATCAAGTTCAATTTTTTCAACTTTCTACACAGGAATCTGGGCCAAAGAGTTGCAGGAAGTTGACAAAAATTATACAACGAGTTGGTGACAAATTCAGTACTGGACACAAGACATCTATTTCTCAATGTTTGTTCTACTTTAGCACTCACAGAAAGTGGGCATTTCTGTGACAAGCAAAATCTAATTCTAGAAGACCTATCTAATGGTATCTTCATTCTTGGGTTCTTATTAAAGAAGATGATGGAATGTCTGCTAGCCTCTGAATGTTTGAAAAATTAGTTAATGTTTTTTATAGATAAGTTTTCAAGCTAAAATATGTTTGTTAATTTCTGCCTTAAACCCCTGTGGACTGTGTGTAGAGTATATAGCTACCACACGATTTGGCACAGCTGGGATTCTCTTTTCATAAAATAGCAGGGAAGATTGGTAGATAGGGATTTAAAAGCATTGACAGAAGAGAGCAGGGAGCTTTGTACAATAATTCCCCACCCAATGCCTTCCTGGTCTAAGACTTTCCCCTAGCCTCAGTTGGAGAGAGGAGTGGATGGGAAGAAAGGAGATTTCCATCTTCTTAGTAAACGGAAAGATATAAAAACACTTCAGCACTGATTTATTTGATTAAATCTTGATTTTACATATTTTAAGTTTCTACAGGACTAACTGTATTCTTGTTCAGAATGACTTGTACATTCATAGACAGTTTTTCTAATGGGTACATATATAGTTCAATAATAAAAATTATTCTCAATCAGCTATTTAAAGAATGTTATTTTTTCCAGATTTTTTAAAGAAAGTTAATCGTTAAGCTCTTCAATAGCTAGTTTAGCGATAAGATCTCCTACATTTTGCAATTTAACTTAGCATTTTGATTTGTCATTTTTGCACATGATTTCAGCAATGTTTTGTTTTACTTTTGTGGTAGAAAATTGTTTACTTGTTTTGTTTAAACATGGCATTCTTTGTTTTGAGAATCAATTTGACCATTTTGAATACTCTTGCTAAATTTACTGGCTATCTCCACGATCTAGTTACAGATCTGTGGTTGGGGAGGGTAGAATTATTTAAGTGAATTATTTTGAGGAGAGCAGTAATGAAGGCACACTTTACGTTATTTCATTCCTGTGATCCAAATTTGATTATCAAGTTAATATCACTAGGGACATTTGAAGCTTTAATAATTACATCTCAAGGCCTAAAGGAAAAAAAAAGAAGAAAAATTACGTTTACTACACATTCACACATAGCCTCTCAGAGAGTTACCATCTGAGAGCCTGTTTGGCTGCTTTACAAAATCGATTGATACTAAGATTCCGTTCTAAGAATTCGAACTCAGTTGACACTTTGTCCTTTAAAAAACCCCAAAGTTAGATGTAAGCAATTGTTTTGTGTAGAAAGGCTTAGCATTGCTTATTTGAAAGAGTTAAAAATATAAGCTATTGATTTTACCTTTCCTTTTGTAGAAGAGTTTTAGGATTTTTTTCCCCTGGACAGTTTTTAGGCTATGATTCATACTAAAAGAACCCTGTTCCAATATGTACCAATGCAATTTTAAAGCTGTCGCTGCCTCTAAGTCAACGGCTCTCTCGGAGGCCAGATGCCAGTTTTATGCTTGGACTCTCATGGTCCTCGGAAATAAATCAACTTTCTAGTAAAATCCTGTGACAGCTCAGTTTTATATAGAAGTGTGCAACCTGGGAATGTGCTACTGTTTAGCATTTTAGATGGACAAGAAGAGAATGAAAACAACCACTACCACTGAGAGATAGTTCCAAGGGGAGCCATTATTACAGAAATCAGGGACGGCTTGGGGATATCATCCTCTCTCTCTCTACAGCCTCTCTGACCTAAAAGCTTATTAGTTGTTTAGAAACAATAAAAATACAAATGGTTGGAAAATGTTCTAATCTCTGTGTGATATAGGTCAATACATTCTGTGAGTTGAAGAGTGTTAATCAGGTCAGCTCTCTTAGGTCAATATTTCTTCCTTGTGGCAAGAAAAGGAAAAATGAACGAATTATTGCTACATATAACAATACAGATGAATCTTACAATGTTGGAAAATAAAAGAGGCTAGACACAAAATAATATATACTGTATTGTTCCATTTATATAAAGTTCAAAAACTAAGAACCAAGTAAAATAGTTTACCTTTGATGAGGAGGGAGAAGATTGTGATTAGAAGGGGCCGTGAAGATGGCTTCCAGGGTGCTAGAATGTTCTATTTCCTAACCTGGATGGTGGATACAGAGGTGTGCTCACGTGGTGACAATACGTTAAGCTAGCTGTGATCTGTGTGCTTTTTCTATATGAATTATTTACTTCACTTTAAAAGTTTAAAAATAATATTTCCATTGGGAAAGACAATTTTAAGAAATACTAGAGTAGCATTTTGCCTAATTAACCCAATAGCTATTTATTATAGAGAAAAAGAGAAAATTCAGATTAGCTGAAGAAAAAATTTACATAAAACTTTAGCATAGGTCAGTGGGAACTCTCATTTGCTGCTACAGGCGTCTTCACTGCTACTGCTGTTCCTGGGTAGCTGCTTAACTTTAATTACCTATTAAAGTTAAAGATAAGCAGATCTGGTGACCCAGACTTCTACCACTGGGTATATATCCAATAGAAATATATGAATGTGAGCATCAGAAGAAGAGCAACTCTATTCATAATAGCCCCAAACTGAAAACAAGCCAAACTGTCCATCAACAGTAGGGTGGGTAAATAAAGTCTATCCAGCCTTGGAATACCATACAGCACTGAAAATGAATGAACCACAATATCCTCAGCAACATGGATGAAATTAAGAAACCTAATGTTAAGAGATAGAAGCCAGAGGCGTAATATTATATGCTCCCATTTACTTAAAGTTCGAAATAACTGGAAAAGATATAGTATCTAGAGATATAAACTTAGGTGATAAAATTAAAGAAAAAAGATTATCCTAAAATGGCAGTGGTGACCTCTTGGGGAGGGGTGGGTTGTGACTGGGAAAGAGTGAATGGAGGACTTCTGGATCATATTCTATTTCTAGACCTGAGTAGTGGTCATGTAAGTGTTCACTTTATAAAAATGTATTAAATTATACTTTCATATATCATTCTCTTTCCCAAATGTATATTTCACAAAAAAAAGGATATTAAAAAATCACATGAAACCCAATCACTAAGAGATAGTTATCAATTTAACACATTGATATATATACTGCCAGATCTTCTTTAATGCATTATATATATTTTGTCCACATTGCTTTGTAGTTTTGAATTTTTTTTCTTTAATGATACGATCTTCCAGAAAAATTCTTCCTTGGGTTTTTTTTTTTTTTTTTTCTATTTCCACTTAATTTTAACTATGAGTAAATATCATACAAGCTTTAGGCCCCTATGGAAGCCTAAAGCCATAGAGTGGCTTTCGGGAAATTAGGTTGCTTTAACCTAAGCTACATTGATTCATAAACCAATCTGCAGGATTTTGCCATAGCTCATGGGAGACTTTCCTTCTCTGTTAATAATGCCGCTACTTCAAAAGAGAAAAGCCTCTTTCCACCTCTTTAGAGTGCTATCTTTTCAAAAGGAAAGGCCAGGCAATGAAGGAGAAAAGCCTGTTGGGGAGTGGTCAGAAAGCTTGATGTGGGGGAGGGGACCATCCTAAAACCTATTGCAATATGAGTCATGGTGAGCTCATGTTGAGCCTGGTCTGGGCAACATTATGATCTAGGGTTTTTTGTGCTTTTTTTTTCCCCTTTAAACCTCAGAGGAGTTCCATTGCTTTGTCTTGCCCCTGGAGCAGTACAAGTGTTCCTCTCTCTGTCTGGAACACACTTCTCTTCCCCCTTTCCCTGTCTTCAAGCACTTTCCATTTGTTCTCCTTCATCCCTTTCATCATCTTAACTATTGCATGGTCCAAGAAAACTTCTATGATATCTAAACCTGGGTGGTGACTCCAGAAGAACTCCATGGCTTCCTGGACTTACCACATCACAGCATCTGTCACCCTATTTTGAAATGACCTATTTTCTTGTCTACAAACACTCTGCTAATCCATAAGCTTCCTGCATGCAAGGACACAGTCTGTGTTATCATCATAACTACAGGCCTTAGTGCATATTGACACTCAATAAATATAGTTATTGAATGAATGAAAAACAGCTGTGAAATGAGATGAACCATGGGGAGATGGGTTGTGATTTAAACTTTGCTTTCCAAACCTCTTTCACCTATTGAGCACAAATAGCTCAAATAATCCAGTCACACCAACACGAGATGGTACAAAATTCTAAAATCTACAACTTCTTGTTTCAATTACTCAGTGGTAATAGCAGTTTGCATTTGTATAGCGTTCGATATTTTGTTAAGCAGTTTCACATATTATCCTGTATAATTCCAACAAGTAATCCTCCAAGGTGAACTGGGAAGCTATTTATATTACCATTTTGCAGACTGAAAAACTGAGAGAGTTTAATTAACTAGCCCCACATTACATGATGAGCTTTTAGTGTAAGCAGGAATTAGTGACCCCTTAGTGAAGGAAATGGAAACACATTCAATGTATACTATAGACAGATATACTTTCAGAAAATGGGAATCTAAAATAAATATGTGACTCCATTCTGATTTTTTAAAAATCTTTTAGTAGATATTTCCTTCTTTAAAGCATTTATTTTTAGCTTTACTTTTTTTGAGGGGGGCGGGGGGCAAGGCAATCCTTGGTTGACCTCACAAAGTACGAGGACCTTGTCAGCTTACAATCCCTTATTTTTTATTTTTTTACGCCAATAGCACCTGGTCTTTTTAGGTGGTCTCCCATTCAAGTACTAACCAGGCCTGACCCTGCATAGCTTCCGAGATCAGACGAGATTGGGCTTGTTCAGGGTAGCATGGCCGTAGACTTTAGCTTTACTTTTAATCACAAAACTTGTACATATTTGGTGTAGAAAATCAAAAGAGCACAAATAAATTAAAATTGCTCATGATCACATTAAATAGAGCCATTTAGTGTTACACCATTTTAATAACTCTGATTATGTATTAAGTCTTTCACTCTCGTGAAGTGAAAACTCCCTTTCCTCATTTTATTCTTTTTCTCTTTTCCACACTCTATTCTTTATCTCCAAAATTTTCTTGGCCATTCGCTTTTTTATTCAAATCTTAGAATTAGGTTTTACTAAAACTTTGTCGGGATTTTTATTGGATTTTCATTATTTTTATAGATTAATGTGAGTAAAATTCAAAATTTTACTATATTGGTTCCTCTCTTTCATAAACACTCTATTTCTCCATTAATTTGTCTTTTTAATGTCTTTTTAAAGATAAGGACTGCTTCAGGAATTTGAGCATCCTCTTTGTGTGCAAGGGCTGTGATAGTCTTCTCTGTATTGTTCCAATTTTCATATCTGTGCTACCAAAGTGAACACTCAGATGTTTAACTTTTGAGGTCTATCAAGAAGGTGAGGTAAGAGGTCACATATTATTTACATTCTTTACAAGATAGTAACTGAAAAAGACTAAGTGTTAATCTGGACTAAGCGTATCTATCAAACGTAGAAGCATTTAGTTGTGTACTAATAATCAGGAAAATGGTTTTGGCTTTTGCTCTCTTTTCTCTTTTTTATCTGAACAAAAGCTCTTTTTCTGTTGGTGGTCTTGACAGAAGAAATGCAGTAGGAGAGGAGTTGGGAGGAAAAGAAAAGGAAGAGGAAGAGGAAAAGGACAAGGAAAGGGGAAAGGAGAGAAGGTGGTCAGCCCTGATGATAAGGAGGGTCAGGGAGGAAGGACACATTGATTGGGCAGGTGAAATGGATGGAGAGCAGTGCGATTGGGGAAAGGGAATGATGGCAAGTTTGGACTCTCTGGGTTTAGCTGCTCTAGAAAATCAGCAGCATGGCTTAGGATCTTGTTAGAAATTCAGAATATATTGGCTCCAGCTCAGACCTACCCAATCAGAATCTGCATATTAACTAATTCTTATGCACATTAAAGTTCCAAAAGCTCTTAG
>NW_011888861.1:3508033-3515000 GCF_000151845.1 Pteropus vampyrus | reverse complement strand
CGAGGGGAACAGTCCTCAGTCCCTTCTCTCTCTTAACATCTCCTCGACTCCACGGATCTGCTTCTGTGTGGACCTTGAAATTCCAAATACTGCCTTGGAGCCCTTCATGTAAAAGGAATTTTAAGAGTCCTGAAGACTATTGAGTACAAATGGGCTAAGCGGTTTTACATAACTTATACATTTGGCCTTTTTCCAAGGTGGAAAAATCTTTTTTGTTGCTTGACTTATTTTATAAAAACAGGCCAATCCTTACAGAAGCTCAATAATTTCTGTGGTTACAATACAACCATTTCACTTTAACTGATGGTATTATACCTCCTACCATGTTCAGTTTATGGTGGAACATTATACAAAGTATATCACACCTGCTACTGTTTTTTAAGCCAGCGCAAAATGGCATGAAGTTCAAAACCAGTTATAGAGGCCCATTTTGAAATATACATTTTCTCCATTAATTAATCATAAGACTGTTGCATCATTTCTATTTCTAAGAACTATTCTTATAGTGATAAAAAAAAAAAAGAAGAAGAAGAAGAAGAAAAAGAAGAAGGAAAAACCAGAAAACAGAAAGAAAGCAGTGTGGCAGCACCCACGGTAGCTAAATAATGGTGTGGGTGTTGTTTCATTATTTACACACTTTCACAAGAATTCAAATGTCTTACAAAAGAAAATACAATACAAATTGCAATAAAGACACAGCAACACATAAAGAAAACAATTATCCAAAGGAAGATTTAAATTTGGCATAAATTGCACAGAAAGAATAGATCAGCTTCCACAGACTCCATTTGCACATACAAAGGAATGTACACGGTGGTGTTTGCCACATTCAAAAAAAGAAGTTACAAGAAAAATAGAGGTAAAAGTAGTAATAAAAAAAGTCTACAATCATTTTGAATAAGAAATACATGTTATTTAACAAAGTCACTCCAAGTTTCTAAAGTTGCATGCCACTCTCATTGAATTAGCAGGGATGGGTAAACATATGATTTTCCAAAGGCACTCTTGGCCAAGCAAAATCAAAATTCCTAAGAAGAAGTTACTCAAGACCAGAAAGAGTACATAGATGGGAAATAGAACACATGTAAGCATTAACTATTCATTGCACCTTTCTAAAGTTCCAAATCTTCTCAGGATAGACTTTAGATGATAAATCATGAAGAAATTGTATGATTGAAGTTTATGTAAAAAAAAAAAAAAAAAAAACAAAACTTTGATGGATATCATGAAAGTTCTCCTTTAGTTGCTTTCAGTTTTATGCTTGCTGTTATGTCACTAGTTGAGCAAGGTTTCCACCAAGCGCTTGAATTTTTGGAAAAAGGGAAACCCAGTAAAGGGAGAAAATATTCCCAGGAAAATTTCCTGAAATGTTGCAGAAGCTTAAAATTGATAATTATATATAGCAACACAACACTAATAATACTATTATAACTTTAATATGTGTAGTTATAGTCAAAACACTCAAAATTATGTCATTTGTCTTCCTTGTATCTCTTTTGTTTCCATCAGTCACATGGCAAAATCAACAAATACTCCATCATCTCGCTGAGGGTTCAGCTGTGGAAAAAGCATCCACTCACTCATCTCTACGGTAGCTATTATTAGCTTGCTTTGATTCTCTCATACAATACATACCCATGCTTATTAAGCTGTTTGTATGCCTCCTTTGTCATATTCCTCTATGAATATGACTATTGCTATGCAATGCACTCCAGTGAAACCCAGGGATTCCTATTTTCACAGGCCTTTCCAAATTTAATGTTATTCTTCTATTTTTTAAAACATTGTTTGGGGGAAAAACATCTAACATCATATTTGTATTGATACTAAACCTTTCTACAGAAAATTTTACAGTACTGAATTGTATAGTGTGTCTTGCCAAATCCATGTTCACACAGAACCTATGAATACAAATTTATTTGGAAATAGGGTCTTTGCAGATATAATTAAGTTAAGACGATGTCCTACTGGATTAGGGTGGACCCTGAACCTGATGACTGTTGTTTTTATAAGAAAGCTGTGCAGAGACGCTGACAGGGAGATTATCTTGTGAAGACAGAGGCAAAAGTTGAAGTGATGCAACTACGAGTCAAGGAATGCAAAGGATTGCCAACCACCAGAAGAAGAGGGTCATCTAGATGGGTGACCGCATGAACAGAAAAGCTGGAGTTGGTTCCAGATTCCTGAGGAAGAGTAAATGATCAGCCAGCCATATTAAGATGTACTCTGTCTATAGAGAAATGCAGGTGAGAGAAGCCCTGCCTTAGAGTGTCCCCAAAGAACTCATATAACACTAACAAGAGAGGCAAATCTGAATACCCATCAAGGCCAGAGAACTCTGATAGTAGATCTTCACAAGACTACTAGAAAAATAAGAACTTGCCTGTTCTCCTTTCTCATCTTCCTCCCAGTATTCCAACCTCAGAGAACTGTGAAATCACCTTCAGAAAGCTGAAAGAGGCAGGGTTGGGGAAAAAGGAAAGACAACAGGCTGCTTTCCTAACCAACTGTAGGCATCTGTGGAGGCTGAGCTGGGGAGGGAAGAAAGTTAACTGTTGATGTTTTTACCATGACATGGATCTATACACGTTAAAGATTGACCAAAGAATATATTCTGGAAGTGACCAGAAGAATGAAAATTTGCTCTAAGTTTCATCCAAGAGCAGAGAAAGTGTTAACTCTATGGAGTAAATTTGAAGTGTTGCTTTATGACTGATTACATTCGATGAGTCATGCTTGCTCTATGTAGTAGTTATAGAACCATTTCTAAATGCAATTGAATAGAGTAGTTCTTAGTGCCTTCTATGTAGTTTTCCCCTATGAATTCACTGTGTTTCTGTCTGAACTTTGGAAAATTATATGTCAAATTATCCTCACAAAGAATTTTGTCCTTTTTACTTACAGTTTATCAGCACTTATGAAATGTTTAAACTGAAAAGCATGAAACACTTGGTACACATTAGGTGCTCAATAAATGTTGACTTAATAAAGAAACGAATGGGTAGTGAAAGGAAACCCTGCTTGCCTGGCCTCTGGGTTATCCCCATATTCTTTTCTGGTAGAGTAAGAAATATCCCAAGTTTGTAATTTCTGAGAAATACCAACCAGATGTTTATGGTCTCCTTACACGGAATTATAGAACCTTAGCATTAGAAGAAAACTTAGAAGGTGATTTAACGCAACCTCTTCATTTTCCAGGTGAAGGCCCAAAGAAATGAAATAGCCTGATTGTAGTAATCTTTTTCAGTAGTATCAGTGCCAGGTCTGGGAATATTGACAGCTGACTCATTGCTAGCAACATGCTTTGTTTTCTGGGCTTCTCGCTAGCTTGGCTGTGTTAGAGTGATCACTTACATTCTCTTTATTAGTTTTCTGATCAATAAAGAGAAGTTTCATGAAATTTCCTTCACCTAATAAACAAACATGAAGTATCTACTTGTGCTCAGAACTGCACCATAGAATTGGAACAGAGAGAGGAGCAAGAACCAGTGACTGCCCTCAAAGAGCTTTTAGCCAAGTGAGGAAGACAGAGAAGTAAAAAACTATGACAAAGTGGGCTCAGTGCTATGATAGAAATAAACACAATGAGTTGTGCAGACACTGAAGAAAAGCACCCAGTTTAGCCTAAGAATCATGGAGGGCTTGTTAGAAGAGGTGACATCTAAGTTGAGACTTGAAAATAAGGAAATTTTAATAAGCATTGTGTGTTCAGCAAACTCTAAGTACTGTACTATGGTGGTATCATCTTTTCTTTGATTGATTGATTGATTGATTGATTGTGACATTGGTTAACAAAATCCAGTAAATTTCAGCTGTACACTTTAACAGTAAGGCATATATATGTTTACACTGTGTGCTCATCTCCCGTAGTTAGATTTCTTTCTTTCACAAAATATTTGACCCCCTTTACCCCGTCTACCTTCCTCCACCCTACCCTCTGGTAACCACTAGTCTATAGTCCATGAGTCTCTGTTTGTCCTGTTCTTTTGTTGCTTTTAGATTTCTATATTACATATAAGTGATATCATGTGATTTTCAACTTTTTCTGTCTGGCTTATTTCGCTTAGCATGATTATCTTGAGGTTCATTCATATTGTCATAAATGGCAGTATTTCATCCCTTCTTATGGCTGAGTAATATTCCGTTGTATGTATATACCACAGTTTCTTTAGCCAATCATCTATCATAGGACACTTCGGTTGTTTCCATGTCCTGGCCATTGTGAATAATGCTGCTATAAACGTCAGTTTGCAAATACCTTTTCTGATATGGGTTTTCAAGTCTTTTGGGTAAATACCCAGTAGAGGGATTGCTGGATCACATGGTAGATCAATTCTTGTTTTTTTGAGAAAGCTCCATGTTGTTTCCCATAGTGGCTGTACCAAAATGCAGTCCCACCAGCAGTGTATGAGGGTTCTTTTTCCTCTTCAACCTCTCCAACATTTGTTATTACTTGTCCTGTTGATTATAGCTATTCCTACAGGTGTGAGATGGTGTCTCATTGTGGTTTTGATTTGCATTTCCCTAATAGCTAGCGATGTTGAGCATCTTTTCAAATATTTGTTGGCCATTTGTATGTCCTCTGGGCATAAGTGTCTATTCAGGTCCTCTGCTCATTTTTTGATTGGATCATTTTTGTTGTTGTTGTTATTGAGTCATATGAGTTCTTTGTATATTTTGGATAGGCCCTTATCAGAGGCATTGCTTGAAAATATATTTTCCTATATGGATGGTTTTCTTTTTACCTTGTTAATGGTTTCTTTTGCTGAGCAGACGTTTTTTAGTTTGATTTGTTCCCATTCATTTATTTTAGCCTTTACTTCTCTTGCTTTTGAGGTCAAATTCATAAAACTCTCTTTAACTCCAAGGTCCTTGAGTTTAATTCCTATGTTTTCTTCCATGTGTTTTATTGTTTCAGATCTTATATTTAGGTCCTTAATTGATTTTGAGTTAATTTTGGTGTGTGGTGATAGGTAACAGTCTAAGTTTCATTCTTTTGCAGGTGGCTTTCCAGTTTTCCCAGCACCATTTATTGAAGAGGCTTTCCTTTCTCCATTGTATGTTTTTGGCTTTTTTGTTGAAAATCATTTGCCCATATAAACATTGGTTTACTTCTGGACTCCTGATTCTGTTTCACTGTTTTTCTGACAATATCATGCTGTTTTGATTACTGTTGCTTTGTAGTATAATTTGAAGTCAGGCAGAGTGATGCCTCCAGCCTTGTTCTTTATTCTCAGGATGGCTTTGGCAATTCTGGTCATTCGTGCTTCCATACAAATCTGATAAT
This sequence comes from Pteropus vampyrus, assembly GCF_000151845.1. Lineage (NCBI taxonomy): Eukaryota > Metazoa > Chordata > Mammalia > Chiroptera > Pteropodidae > Pteropus > Pteropus vampyrus. The sequence goes on along the minus strand of NW_011888861.1, from coordinate 3,509,713 downwards.
TTTTTGTTCTATTTCTTTAAAAAATGCCGATGGGATTTTGATGGGGATTGCATTAAATCTGTATAATGCTTTAGATAATACGGTCATTTTAACTATGTTGATTCTTCCAATCCAAGAACACAGAATGTCTTTCCATTTCTTAGTATCTTCTTCGATTTCTTTGAACAGGGTCTTATAGTTTTCATTATATAGTACCTTCACAGGTTTCGTTAGATTTATTCCTAGGTATTTTATTCTTTTTGTTGCAATTACAAAAGGAATTATTTTTTCCACTTCTTTTTTCTGACATTTCATTATTAGAATATAGGAATGCTATGGATTTTTGAACATTGATTTTATATCCAGAAACTTTACTGTATTTGCTTATTATTTCTAGTAGTGTTCTTGTGGAGTCTTTAGAGTTTTCTATATAGGGAATTATGTCATCTGCAAATAGTGACAGTTTGACTTCTTTGTTTTCTATTTGGGTGCCTTTTATATCTTTTTCTTGTATAGCAGTACTATTGAGTATAAGTGGGGAAGGAAGAGAGATGGGCCCAGAGAGATAAGCAGGAGCCCAAATATGGAGGGATTTCTGTGCTATATTAAAGTGTATAGACTTCACAGAAAGTCTATCAGAAACTAACTTATCTTTTGCAAGGAAGTGATGAGGCCTGATTTCTGTCTCAGCTATGTCAGTCTAGCTACATTATGGGGAACGGCTTTGAAGGGGATAACACAGGCAAAGACCAATTGGGAAACTATTGAAATAATCCAAGTAAGAAAAAATGGCAGTAGAGATGAACAAGGCAGAAGAATTTCAGGAACAATGTGCTACGGACTGCATTGTGTATCCCTCTCCCTCCATTCATATATTGAAGCCTTAATGCCCAGTGTAATGGTATTTGGAGGAGGTGGGGTTTTGGGGAGATAATTAGGTTTAGATGAAGTCATGTGGGTGGGGCCTACACAATGGGATTATAAGAAGAGACACTAAAGTTTATACTCTCACCATGTGAGAACACAATAAGAAGGCAGTCCTCCACAAGCCTGCAAGAGAGTCCTCACCAGAAACTGATCATACTGACACCTTGATTTTGGACTTCTAACCTTCAGAACTGTTAAAAAATAAATATGTTTAAGCCACCCAGTCTGTAGTATTTTGTTATGGCAGCTAGAGCCAACTTATACATAGTAGAAGTGGAATGAAGGATGTGGCAATATAGTAATTATAGGGAATAAGGAGAGTGAACAGTCAAGGGTTGGATAAGTGTTCAGATTTAGTGTGTAAATAGAGAAGAGAAGTGGGCCTACAACAGAGAACACAGGCAGAGAGTGGGGAAAACTTGATAGAGACCAAAGAGAGATTAAGGGAAAGCAGAAGAGGCCAAGAAAAAGAAATTTTTTCACAAAGAAGATATTGTTCAATTGTGCAAAAACAATAACAATGTCAAGTAAGATAAGGTTGAAAAGTGTCTGCTGGCTTCAGTAATAAATGCCTTTGGAGATCTTGGTAAGAATTGTTTAAACATGGTAAGGGCAAAAATTAGATGGCAGTTGGTTGAGGAGAGAATAGAATGTGAGGAAGTATAGACAGCTAGTATAGAAAGCACATTTAAGAATCCCGGCTTTGAGGGGGAGAAGTAATGAGAAGGGAAGCAAGAGGGATTTATTATTATTATTATTATTATTATTATTATT